>NC_056728.1:650778380-650800880 GCF_019279795.1 Protopterus annectens
CACAGGCTGTACCCATGGCTACACCTTTTATTTGGTGAAAATATTCCCCCCTAAAATAAATAAAATTGTATTTCAAGACTAAATCTACTAGTTGTAAAATAACTGTACATTCATTATGGGTTAAAATGTTGTCTTCAAATATTGTTTCTTCTAGCAGTGCTAGTCCTTCTTCATGGGGAATACTGGAAAATAAGTCAATTACATCAATGGGAAGGAAATTCATATCTTCTTTGTATAGGTCTTGTTTTATACATCTAAGGAAATCCCAAGAATCTCTTAAAATATTTTTTCTCATTAACCGTGACATTTTAAGTTTTGAATCAACATATTTAGCTAGAGGTAGGGTTTTAGATCCTTCAGCTGACACAATAGGCCTTAAAGGTGGATCTACCCCATTCTTATGTATTTTGGGTATCCCAAATACAGTTGGTATCCTTGGTTTGTCCACCTTTAAGTACCTGTATGCTTTTTGGTCAATTAAACCCTCCACCAGTAGTCCCTCCAGTGCCATATCAATTCTCTGATAAGCTATATTAATTTCATTTTTTGATGTACTGAAGTACCTACTGGAATCCCTTAGTATTTCATTCATTTTGCCTTTGTATATGAGGACATCCATTAAAACTACCCCACCTCCTTTGTCTGGTTTCATAACTCTTACATTTATATCTTTCCTGAGTTCATTCAATACAGTATTTTCCCTTTTATCTAAGTTTCTTTTGTATCTTACTTTATCAAAGTTGTTTCTAATTTCATCTTCAACCACATTTTCAAAGTTTTTTATTTGTGGGTGTAAGGGAGGATTAAATACACTTCTCTTCACCAAATTTGTTGGCTCACGACTTGTTTCCTGACTAAAGAATACCTGAAAATTGACTTTTCTTTTAAATGCTTTAACATCCAATAAAGTGCTTGCAAGATCCCCTTTCTTGAGGGGTATAAATTTAATGCCTTTGAATAACAAACTAAAATGTTCATTTTTCAGTTCTATGTGGCTGAAATTATATATACTAAAATCTTCCTTACTAAACCTGTAAGGGTTTTTGATGTCCTGAACGATATCTTTCTTTTTCAAGTCAGGGCGGTTGGTACTCTCAACCACTAGTACCTTCCCCTCCCCCTTCTTGTCCCCCCCCCTAAAAATTTGAATAATACTGTTTTTGTTGATATTCATTTTTATTCCTAAGTCTCTCTGATCTATGGAGCGGGGGGTATTCATTAATATCATCCAGATCGCCCACATGTTCTCCTATCCTAGTAGAATATTCGTAGTCCCCTTCTATTCTAAGGTCTCTGCATTCACTTTTCCAAAACCTATAACTAGACTTAGACTTAGGGTAACTAATATTATTTTTGTAATCAGAAACACCCCTTTCCAATTTTTTAATTTTTCTTATTATTAATTCATTGCATTGTTCATCAATTCCTTTTCTAATTTTAAAATATTTCTCCTTTTCAGTTGGTATGGTAAACATAAGGTAATTTTTAATGCAATCATTTAACACATCAATTTATTTCATTAAATCATGCTTTAACCTTTCATTTTCATCAACCATACTTTTCAAAACTTCAAGCCCACATCACATAAAAAATTCCAATTAATTCTTTATGAAAGACACTCCCTGGGACTACATTGTTAGGATATTTACATATCCGAAGCCCTTTTGGGACAATGCCCTCAGAAATACATTCTTTCAAATAACCATTTTTTATATCGCAACAATACTGGCAATATCTATTGGATTATTATAGGAGGCATAATCAAAAATAAATTCAGTGCCATACAGGGTATTATTTCTTAAAATGTCTAACATAAGTAAAGAAGGATTTATAATTATCTTTGGCTTCAGAAGTATCCAAAGTTCATGGAGTACTTCAGTGGTCCTGATAGGGTTCTTCATTTTTTTACAATACTTTTGATGTTATTCTTGAGAAGATACGCTGTGGCTCTTCTCAATAATTTAACACATTTCTTTCTTTGTAGCACTAGACTGTTTTTTTTTGTCTTAATTTCTTGTGATACTTGGTTATGGTAAGAACTGCTATCTCTCTCTCAGTCTTTATCTATATATATAGCTCTCTCTCTCTCTCTCCATATATATATATATATATATATATATATATATATATATATATATATATATATATATGGATATAAACACTAAACTGAGAAGGAGAAGAATTAAGACTAAATAAACTAAGAAATCTTCTAAGACCCTTTCAGAAAGGACACTGAAACTGCAACATTTAAGCACTTTTATTCTTTATTTAATAGAACTCCATCAAAAAATGACAAATTAAGAGAGACACAGGTAATATATAATAAACATTTAGAGGTTCTAGAACCACCAAAAGCATTTTAAAATGATTCATTGAAATTAACCAATGTAAATTAACCAAAAAGAGTAATGTGAATCATAGGCCATTGGATGTATGGGTGATTCAAATAGTGGCTGTGGTACAGTAACCAATCAGGATTAATGTCCAAGAGCTAATACATTGACCTATGGAAACTGTTGCTAGAGAGCTTTAAATAAAACAGAAACTTGTGTAAAGCTGATTGCTGAAACTTTAACAAATTGTTAGATCTTTGGTACTGCTAAAAATTGCATAAACAATAAGTTGGGTGATGTTTTCTATCTGTACCATATAAGCCTGCATTTTAAGTTCAAGTTTTCATTGAGTCCCAGCGTTGCTTCTGCATTGAGCAGAAGTTGCCATTTGAGTTCTTTAACTTCTAATAATGTATCAAAGTCTCCAACAGAAGGTACAATCTGTTTGAGTACAAAGAATTTGAATAAACCATTGTTGCGCAGTATTTAGTGTTTAGCGAGAGTGTTCTTGTAATTCATGTGATTTATTGCTCTTGTATTCCTGGATCTGGTCTGATAATTTTGTGCGTATCTAGCCAATGTACAAATTGTGGCATTGTGTGCAGAAACATGCATAAACAACATTGGTGCTATGACAATTGAAGCTACCTGGAACTTTAATGGTAATGTTATAATGAGTAAACATATAACAATCAGCTTGGTAAATATATATACATGCTATGCAAAAGACACAGGGTGACATACCTTTGTTACCTGGGCTAACCGGAAAAGCCAGTTGTAACATGTCTTGATGGTGTTTTTCAAATGAAAACCTAACCTAAGGGTTTTGTTCCTTTTATAAGTAAAGGTGGAATGGTTGCCTAGCTTTCAGGAGAGTTCTTTATTGATAAGAATAACATCATGGTTACAGGAAAGAATGTTCCATACATGAAGCATGTTCCTACTTTTTAGGAGGGGAAAACTTAGGTTGAAATTCTTTAATGTGGAGACCTTGGACTTAGTAATAAAACTAGGACAAAGAATTGGCTTGAATTTGGTGATCCGCATTTGGCTCACCTCACGGATGATGTTTTCAAGCAGGGTTATGGGGTAATTCCTGACTGTAAAGAGGTACTGTAAAAAGGCACATTATTCTAGGAATACTGAATCATTGCTAATGATTCTGGATAAGTGAATGAACTCACCATGAACAATATTGGCTTTCATGAAGGGAGGGGTGTTGGCTTGTGTACTCCAGGAAAGTACTTGTTGGAAAATGTTTTCATTAAAGTGAAAAAAGGTTATTGGATAAGACAATAGAGATGAGTTCACAGGTGGTGTCGATTTTGGATTTCTTGAGCTTGGTATTTTTAGTAAGGAATTTATGTGTGAGGTATAACTTCCTTATGAGGTGTACTTGTATACAGTGCTTCTACATCCAAGGTAAAAGTTGGTCATTTGGGAAAAGATGGTAGTGGTTGAGAAAGTCCAACAACACCCAATAATCCTTAAGATAGTAAGCAATGGTTTATACTATGGGGATTAAGACTGAGTCAATGTATGAGGAAATGTACTCGGTTTTGGTTTTATTTTTTTACTAGAAACAATGAGCCTGAAGGGTGGATCAACCTGGTTCTTATGTATTTTAGGTATGCCAAAGAGCTTCCCAAGGCTTGGTTGATCAATTGATAGGAATGTGTATTCCGCATGAGAGATTTTATTATCATGCTAAAGACTACTTAACAAATTATCAATTATAGCCCATTTGTTGTATACCTCGTTTAAGGAAAGACTTTTGTAAAAAGTATTGTCAAATAACACTTAGTTTTATCATAGTATGTATTTTGGTCCATGACTACAGTTCCTTGCCCTTTATCAGCTTTCATGATGCAGCTTGATTGGTCACAGCTGAGTTCTTTGAGGGCTTTGGATTCTGCCATTTTGAGGTTAAACCATTTAATTTTGTTTTGATTAGAAAGACGCTTGCATATGTCTCTGTCTCAAATCTTAAGGTAAATGTGGAGTGCATTGTGAAGCACTGGATTGTAGATACTCTATTTTCTGGGGTAAATGGCTGGGGTTGGTTCACTGTCACTGGAGTCATTGTTGGGAAGTTGCTTAAGATTCAATTTCCTTAAGTAGAATCTAAGGTCTACAAAGACTTTGGTTGTCTGCTTGTTGTGCTGAAATATAAGCAAATCCCTTTTGGAGAATACTAAGATGTGTTTTAAACTTGCATTGGATGAGGTTAAAGATAGAGCCAAGGTTTGTTTTAGAGTGGGAAGTTGCATTTGTCAGTGCCGCTGATTGCTCCCCCTGGATCATCCTCTTCATCTTCCCCTGCCTTGTGCTCTTGAAGGGGGGTTCCTTACTCTGGTATTCCTCCTGTCTGCTGATAAAAAAATCCTTGTTGTGGGTTTCTCTCCCTTTGCCTTTGTTTGTGTTCTTGAGGTGGGGTCCATTCCTCTGGTGTTCCTCCTGTCTGGCAACAAAAATTCTTCATTTAATTTGGTACAATGGTGTTGGTGTTGTCAGGCTTGATGATGTTGGAGGGTCCGTTAGAGGATATGGTGGGAAGAAGAGTGAATTCTTCTATTGTAGGGATCATGTTTCTTTTTGTGCTGTCTGTTTGTTCAGTTCATATCCTGATGCCTGTGTGAGTTGTGCACGATCCTTTTAAAAGGTAAGCACTTTGATTTTGGTATTTGATCAAATCCCTTGTGAGTTTTTGTCTTTTTCTGTGTATAAGAGTGGCTATGTGTCTGTTGATTTTTGCCGTTATCCCATCCCATACTGATTGCTGTAATCAGAAAGATGGGTGTTCCAGAATGGTGGATTTCATGCAAGAAGGATATTTCTTTTTTGAGATCGAACATTTTGTCTTGGTTAGCCGTCATTAAAACTCTCAAAAAGTCCAGGCCTACATTGTTGTAGATCTTGACTAAGTTTTTATAAGTCTTTGAACCAGATGAGATGGCACTGGGGAGCTTGAAGCAGTGAAGTCCTTGTTGTATGATGGTGCTGTGGAGGCATCTTCTGAGATAGAAGTTGGTCATATTCAGCATTTTTACAAGTAATAAGGAGTCTCTCCATTTTGAAGATCATTGATCTACAGTTGGTGGACTATGTATCTCCTGAATGAGGTTCTGAGGTTCTTGTGGATTTCCTGGGAAGGTGTCACTGGTTCGGTAAAGGAAGAGATTACTGGTCTCTTCTGACAGGAACTCATCAAGGCAGTGGGCTGTGTTGGTTGTTGTTCTGCCTTCTCTAAGCTGGGTTTCGTTATCTTGGAATCAATCCACCACACCACATGGAACACATAGCCCACCAGAACACACACCAGCACTGCCTTCACATAAAAACACAAACCGCACACCCAGCTTTGTGGAGGTTCTCAATAAAAATCTACCCAAACAGCAGAGACCTCCAAGGCAGAAATGCACTCGACCACCACAACACAACACTAATCATGAGATACATATCTCTCCTTAACAGTGTGCCACTCAACCAAAGGCCCTAAGGCAAAACACCAAACTCCAACACACTAGTCATAGATGACTCGATAGTGAGGCACACTGATGTCCCACTCACTAGGTTGAATAAGGAGAAAGTAACAAACATCTGCCTGTCAGGTGCCAAGCTCTGCCACATAATGAATGCATTCAGGTCACTCAACAACAGGTACAAATATGACTCTGTCATTGTACATGTGGGTGTGAATGACCTGAGACGTACCTCCCTGGACTACATGAAAAGAGACATGGAGCAGCTCTCGGATTATGTAGCCCAGGCGGGTATGACCCTAGCCCTGAGCAGCATCCTCCCATTCCCCAGAATGATATCACAGTACAAGCAGAAAATGATTGATTTTAACAATTGGTTAAGCTTCTGGTGTCATTCTAAGGGATTCCAGTATCTGTCTGCCTGGGATGACATGATTGACAGACCTCGATGCTTTGACAGAGATGGCCTGCATCTGTCACCCCTGGGCTTCTGTATACTGGTCAAGGCTCTTGCCATCCCTATAGTGACTTTTTTAGGTTGTGTTCCAAAGACCAAATTACCACTGTAACAGCTACAAACAAATGCAATCTGAGGGTCATGCTGTTCAGTGTTAGACATCTAAATCTCAAAATGCACTCGCTCAAAACACTCCTTAAAATGGAGAACATCGATGTTTGTGCCATAACAGAGACCTGGTTCAAGGCAGCAGAAAGCACCCCTGCACTACCAGGCTATAACTCATTCTGCACCTTTCAGCACCAGAACTCAGAATGAAGCTCCAAAGGCAGTGGTGTTTCCATATTCATAACGGATGCACACACCTCCAGACTAGTAGCCCAACATAACACAGCTGAGATACCTCAGGTGCAGCTAACAATGAGTAAGACAGCAATTCAGGTTGTAGCCTGCTATAAATCCCCAACCATGTCCTAAGACTCACAATCCATGTTCCTAAGCATCCTGGAGAATATTAGGGTCCAACCTAACACTCTTATACTGGGCAACTTCAACTACCCCTCCATTAATGGGTAAACTACTCATGTACCAATACACCTGCCCAACATTTCCTGGAATTCATTAATTCCAATGCCCTGGACCAGCTCATTCTTACCCCCACTAGAAGTAGCAACATCCTTGACCTGGTCATTACTAACATGAGTGACCATTGCTCTACACCAATAGTCAACTTCTCCCTGTTTAGATCCGACTAAAAACTAATCACCTTGGAAATCCCCCCCCCCCCCACAAAGGTAACTACCAAAGCTAACTTTGGACTCCTAATAACAGAAGTGACTAACTTCACAGCACCCATGCAAATTGAATCATACACCAATGCACTGTACAAACACGTACACAAATGCATGGATCTTGCCATTCCCAACAGAACCAAGACGCTCTCCTGCAAAAAAGGGAAGCCAATCTGGTGTTTCCCTACCATAAACAAACTCTACAACAGAAGGAGGAAACTGATGCAGAATAAGGTGAAGTCCCAAGACTGGAAAACTCCCTTTTCAGCCTCAACAAAAAGTTGAGATCCCTCATCAAATCCTCTAAAACTAGCTATGAAAACAGAATTGCAGCAGATAGTAAAGACAACCACAAGGCCTTCTATAGTTTTGTAAAGAATCACCACGGCAATACCCAGGTTTGCTCTGAGCTACTGCACAATGGTACCTCCTATACTGAGCCAACAGATATTGCCAATATACAGGCCAACAGATTCAGTGCCAACTTTACCCCTCTCCCCCCAAGGGCCCAGTCACAATACCAGTAGATTGCCAGGCACCTAGTATTACTGCTGCACAGGTTAAAACAGCACTTTCCAAGGCCAAGAATACAGCTTCTATGGGACCTGACAATAACCCTGGCTATGTTCTACATGAACTACAGAGTGAACTGGCACCCCACCTGTGTGCCCTGTTCAATCACAGCCTCATCTCAGGCTTTGTCACTACTGAATGACACACTGCTACAGTCATCCCTCTCCACAGAAGAGGAGCAACTACAGACCCTGGGAACTATTGCCCCATTAGCCTAATGAGTCTGATATGCAAAGCTATGGAATGCATCATCATGGACCTAATAAACAAGGATATAGGGAATCTCCAAACTTTGGATCCCACACAGTTTAGTTTTTGTGAAGGGTAGATCATGCCTGCTCAACTTGGTCAACTTCTTTGAGTCAGTCACCAGAGCTGTGGATGAAGACAAGGTGGTTCATACAGCCTACCTTGATCTGGCCAAGGCCTTTGATACCATTCTCCACTCAGGAATCAAAGAAAAACTCACTAAGCTAGGCATCAACCCCTATATCACTAGGTGGGTTTCAAATTGGCTCACAGGTAGAACCCACAGTGTGAAAGTAGCTGACTCCAAGTCAGACTGCTGACCATTAATGAGTGGAGTCCCACAGGGTTCAGTCCTGGGTCCTCTCCTGTTTGGTATCTACTTCTATGAAGTTCAGGCCAGCATGAATGGACTCTGGCTGACAAAGTTCACAAACAATTGCAAGTTGGGAGCTATTATTAACTCCCCACGTGATGTTGACATCCTACAGAAAGGCCTCACTGAGACCAACGACTGATGTCAGAACCATGGCCTTAAGCTCAATGCCAAAAAATATGTCATCATCCCCCTTGGGAAAAAACTGGTTCTCATGAATTACCACATTGATGGTAGTTCACTGACCACAGAAGGCATTATAACAGATCTGGGAACATAGGTTGACAGCAACCTCTCTTTTGACCACCACATTGTCACTGTGATCAGAAAGTTCTTCTATGTGGCACATCTCATTACTAAGGGTTTTGCATCCAGGAAGAAAGAGGTCGTTGTTTCCCGCTACTCTTCCCTCATTAGGCCAATCATTGAGTACAATGCCTCATTTGGTATGTACCTCACTAAACACCTGCAACAACTGGAGAGGCCGCAAAAGTACCTCACAAAGAGGATCCTAGGCCTTAAACATTTGTCCTATATGGACAGACTAAAACATCTCCAACTATTCTTTGTCTAATATCACCTACTTAGAGGTGATCTCTTCTTGACTTACAAAGCCATGTCTGACCCAGCTCTGTTAGAAATGTTACATCTAAAGAAATCCCAGTCCTTCTGCACCACACATTCCAGAGACCTCAACCTCATTACCACAATCAACAGAACATGCTGGAGGGATAGGTTCATAACCCAGAGACTGCCCATGCTATGGAGTGGACTTCACATACATGTCACACCTCACTGGCTCTCTTGAAGGGAAATCTTGATGAGTGGATGGGAAATAGAAAATTCACCCCAGGGATCACTCCAGTTGCTTTACTCGACAGAGGCACTGGGAACTAAGGTTGGGTGGCATGATGACAAGGTAATCCTATGGGCTAGTCTTGTAAAGGCCCCAGGGCCATTAGCCTTGTACACACCTGTGAAGCCATGAAACCTATATTCCAGCAGAAGTTTTTGATACCTGGCTGCCACGTCAGCAAGTGATTGGAAATTGCTTGCTAACTCAGGTGGTATTGTGTTTGTTGTTCAATCAAATAATGCCTGGCTACTGGAGCCTAGTTCAGTGGTGTTCCTTTCAGCCAATGGGTTAAATTGGAGGTGTAAACACAATAAACACTAGAAGCAGAAGAATTAAGACTAAATAAACAAATAAACTTCTAAGACCCTTTGAGAAAAGATACTAGACATGGTATAGTTAAATGATTTTGTTATTTAATAGAACTTCATTTGAAAATTATAAATTAAGGGAGACACAGGTAATATATAACAAACATTTAGAGGTACTAGAACCACCAGAAACATTTAAAAATTATTCATTGACATTAACCAGTGTAAATTAACCAGGAAGAGTGATGTGAGTCATAAGGCATTAGATGTATGGGTGCATATTCAAATAGTGACTGTGGTACAGTAACCAATCAGAAATAATGCTGAAGAGCTAATACATTGACCAATGGAAACTGTTACTAGAGAGCTATAAATAAAACTGAAACTTAGCTAAAGTTGATTGCTGAAACTTTAACAAATTGTCAAACTTTTGGTACTGCTTGTGATGCCCCTGTACTGGCCCAGTAATCAAGGAGCTTCAATCCTCACCAGTAACACCAGTGAGGGATGTGCAAATTTGGAGGATACAAACACACACACAGTAAAGTACAGTTTCCCTTAAGAGGACACATAGATCACAGTCAGTCTGGGGTTGTTTTTCCCTCTCTCTCCAGATCCCCAGTAAGACTTCCCACTGGCACAGCTATAGGGTTCAGATCTCAGCCAAGTGTTCAAGCCAAAATCTCCAGCACCCTCTCTGTCCAACCAGTGATTCATGTCCCTCTCCAAGAAGCTGACACACACACACACAAACACACACACACACACACACACACACACACACACACACACACACACACACACACACACACACTTTGAGATTTGAATTATATACAAACACACAGACACTCCTGGAGAAGGCTGGCACAGGTTCACTAGCTATGCCACCTTCTGCCCAGACTATACAGTAGTACTACCTGCCACCAACCACCCTTATTAGCTACTATAAAGGCCCTTACCAAAGGGTGCCCGATCCTACTGTGTAATGTTATTATTATCCAAATGGTAAGTGTGACCAAACTAAGGCTATTCCAGACTGGCCTGAACAGTGTTACCAGATGCATGCAAGTACTTAAAGATCTTAAATATCTGTTAGCAAACCAGCCACAATTAAAATCTGTACATATATTTAATAATAAATAATAAAAGCACAAGACAATACACATTAACTCAGCACAGTGACAAGAGAGTCCACAATCACAGGAAATACTTTAAAACAACATTGTAGGACAGTCTCACATAAATACAGAAAACATCTAGACTGATCTATTTTCCTATCTGTCTCTAAGAGAGATACTAAGATCTAAGTCTTACAGTGCAAAGCAAGTGCTGGTGAAAGGCTGTTACAGGTCTAGAGAAAGATACAAAATGCATGCATTCTCTCTCAGATAGTTCTTAAATTGATAATACACATTACTGCTGAATAATCTCAGTTTACATCATTCTTGTCACCTCTGCCTAGTTTCCCAGGCTAGCAGGAACTTACATTTTTAACATGTCTCTGTTAAAAATACTTATCTCTCAGAAGCTGACAATTCCCTCTTAGAAGCTTGCCTGAACTGGAAGTCATAAAACAATTACTTTGGGAACCTGTAATTACCTCTGTTTCCAGACAATAGAAAGAAGCCCTAGCCTAGACATTCTGTCTCTCAGTGTGAGATAAACCGACTTTATAATACATTGTAAAACTCTTCACTTATTATTTTCTTAATGTTTTGCAAGTTAACTCTGCATAACCCAATTTCTACTATAAAAAACATACATTTACATAGGCATAGAGTTTATGCACATTTCTGATCTTTTCCAGCAGGGTGCACTGTGGCTACAATCTTGAAGCTCAGTACAGAATATATAGTTTTCTTATATTTTAATGCAAGCATACAAATCATATTACTATTCACAAATGACATAGAATTAATTACAAAATTCTATCTAGCTGGGCTGGCAGTGTCACATTTCTCCCCCAATGAAAACTCAAGCTAGTTTTTCAAGTGTCCCTTGAGAAATGTTGTTGAGAGGGTTGAGCCTATCTGGAACTACCTTACCCCATTCCCTGTCTTGAGAGCCCATCTGCTTTGGCATTGCTAATCCCACTGCAGTGATGCACTGACATATATGCTTGCAACCCTTAGCAACTTGGCATTTTGCTGGCTGGCTTGATGTAACCATGTTAGGAGATTGTGATCTGTAACTACAGTGAATTTTCTTCCATACAGATAAGGCTGACGTTTCTGCAGTGCCCACACTCTAGCTAGACGTTCCTTTTCTACAGCTGCATAGCATTCCTCCCTTGGTTGGAGCCTATGACTGAGATAGACCACTGGTACTCTTCTCCCTCTGATGAAATCTGGCTAAGTACAGCCCCCACCCCATGGTTCAAAGCATCCACCTGCACAACAAATTATTTGCAGTAATTGGGACTGGCTAACACAGGGGGTCCTCCCAAAGCTTCTTTAAGCTTCTGGAATGCCTGCTCACATGCTTTGGTCCACACTACCTTATCTGGCCAATTGTTTCTTGTCAGGTTTGTGAGGGGAGCATCCATGGTACTATAACTGGGGAAGAACTTTCAGTAGTACCACCTCATGCAAATGAAGCAGGTAAAGTGATTCAACAAGCAGAAAGACATCAGTTCAGACCCCCTATCAGTGTCCACAGTGTACCTGGAAAAATTCTGTCTACAGGAGTCTAGACAGACAAAAAGGGGTGTAAAACTGTAGAAATGTGGACATAAATCCCCTGAAAAATGTTATACTACATACATATATGAGCAAAACTATTATTCTTGATGTCAGAAACATTAAGGGAATAAGTTAAATTAATATTTTTTTTTAATAATCTTGGCTTGTTTGTGCTACATGCCACAGTCCATAAAACTGCTAAATAGAAAAAAACAGTAGTAAAAATAAAAAATTTATAATATATGACAGAAATTTATATAGAACCTTGCATGGGGTCCCTACAATGGTACATTGCTGCTGTTGCTAAGGTGATAGGGCTATGAAGCATTGTAGTTTCCAGGCTGTGAGCAGGGATATGTATGCAAATGAGGTGGATTTATTGATTAGCAGAAAGGAGTAATTGTGTCCACATATCCCCTTCATGTAGGTTCTCAGACTCTGTTGATGTTTACACAGGATGTGGCTGACATCAGGGGGTGTCCTCTCACTTCTAGCTCTTTTAAGCTTAGGTGCATGTGTTTGCATGGTGCACCACCTGGCTGAGCGTGTTCACTTGGAAAGACCACCCAGGGGACAGTGATGACATAGGCAGCAAGTCCTTAAAACCAGATGTATTCAGTTATTAATTCTGACCTTTGTATAAGCTATGCTGCACAACGCAATGCTGGGTGAGGCTTCATATACTGAAATAGTTATTTATATTGTAGGTCGTATATTATATTATAGGCAGCTGAAATGCATCATAGTTAGCTAATCACACATTCTGGACCAAAAGCAGAGCTGTGTAAAGTATGCATACACTCTACATTCTGATTTTCCCCCAATACTCTGGACCATTGGAGTACAGACTTGGAAATTTTAACTGAAATAATGCTAGGGGCTGCTGCATGTCTGCTACATCTGTATGTGCTAAATGCTAAAGTCAATGCTGTTGGTGATGCTGACAATAGGCCAAGGCAGAGAAGGAGAAGAGTGTTCAGGCCTAGGGTAACCTTCCAGGGGCTACATGAGCTGGAGATTGTAGAGCACAATAGGGTGGTCAGGGACATACTACTCACTGAGCTCTGCCATCCTCAACTCAGACTCAGACCCAACAGAGTGGAACCCATCCCAGTGGAAACAAAGGTATGTGTAGCCCTTAGGATACTAGCTACAGGTACTTTCTAAAGGCCAACTGGGGATATGATAGGGGTTTCACAGGCATCTCCATCCAGGATACTCCACCAGTTCATGGATGTCATGCTACCACAAGCCAGTAAGCACATATCTTTTTTCCTCACCCCTGAGAAAAGGGCCAGCATTATGCAGCACTTCTACCTTTTAGCACACTACCCTAAAGTAAATTGCACTCATGTACACATCAAGGCACCACCAGGTGAGGAGAGTAGAATCTATGTCAACCGTAAGGGGTACCCCATCAACTGCCAGGTAATGTGCAATGCACAGGGGATTATCCTGAATGTGTGTGCTGGCAGCCCTGGCAGGTATCATGACTACCATAGCTGGCACACATCACAGCTGTACCAGATGTTTGGTAGGGGGAGACATCCCACATGGCCATTTACTGGGGGATGCTGGCTATGCCCTGGAGCAGTGAATGATGAACCCCATCAAAAATGCACACACAGCCATGGAAGAATACCATAATGAGGCACACAAACAAACTAGGAACATCATAGAGTGTGTGTTTTGCTTCTTAAGTCACAGTTCTGATGCCTAGATATATCTGGTGAAGCCCTGCAGTACTCTCCAGCCACATGTGCACATAGATTAACAGTATGTGCTATGCTGCACAATCTGATACTGTGGAATCAGCTGCAGCAGGATCAGCAAAGAGAAGGGATACACAGCCCCCCACCAGTGCCTAGGTCACTACAGCCACAGTCACAGGAGGACTTGGAGGAATCCCCGGCTGATGGCTGTGCAGGCAGACATAAGCATGCCCAGTATACCCTGGCTTTGGCTAAGAGACAACACATATCACATTCACTGACAACCTAGGGACTGACACTTTAGTCCTACAGACATACATATATTAAAATTGATGCCAGGCAACTCAGATAACCTGTACCTATCCAGGTATTGGCTGTGTACTGCTTGCATCAGACAGAGTCAGCCTTGAAATACAGTTCTGTCAACTGCTGCATTCGCAAGGTAAGTCTCTAACCTATACAGTACTTGTAAGGATTATTATGATATGGCATTGCATGTATGGGTCTGCTACATTTATGCAAGAAAATATAGTAGGTTATTTAGACATAGTTAACATCCACATGGGACTACAGATACCCATTCACTACCATGTGTCCTTTAATACTCATTCATCTATCATGTGTCCTTTAATATTCATTAGGTCTCATGCATGGAATATTCAGTACATGAGTCAAGGGAGATGTTATACAGTGGGGTTACATGATATTCGGACTACTGTGTATCCCAGCAGAACATGCAGTGTAGTTCCCTCCACCCCCAACACAGCAGTGTTCCCTTAAATCTACTTTAACAGTAACTCATCAATGGTATATCAGTAGTCCAGGCAAGCTCAGGGCAGTTACATAGAAATTCCTCATACATTCTATGTCTTACTTAACACAGGAATAACAACGTACATATTTAAGCTGTTGATTGTGTGATGAATGACCCCTCTTTGTCAGACATCTTGTGTGGCTCAGTGAACTAGGGAAGTTAGCATATGTGATTGCATTGATGGGTCTTCCCTAGAAGTATCCACTTCTTTTGGGTGTGAGGTACTACTATGTTGTGTTTTACAGACTGTCCATCTGTGTCTAGTGTAGTGTTATTAACCTCTGTCTCATAATAATTATATCAGACAGCTGGAGAATGTCATAGACAATGTGAGTTACATGCAGTACTGCAGAACAAGGACAGATGTCATTGTCTGTAACACAAAATCCCGGACTGGAGTACCGGTAGGTCTGTGGTGGAGTCAGCTTATATGTAGTGAGAATCCCACTGGGCATGCTCATACACTTAGTTAAACAGAGCAAAATTCTGTTGTTCCTTGCTTAAACTGACCTGTTATATATAGATATGTCAATAGATACATACATATATATATACATATCTGTCTGTCACTATCTCTGTTTTCCATAGACACTATATCTATCTCTATCTCTATGTGTGTGTGTGTATATATATATATATATATATATATATATATATATATATATATATATATATATATATACCTATAGATATGTAAATATATAACTATATATACAAAAACATACATCACTGTCTTTCCTTCTAAATCTATATAACACACACACACACACACGTGCATATATATATATATATATAATATAAATTCAGACTTCTTCACACATAGCTATATTTATATATACATCCCTGTTATACATGTAAATATGTGTGTGGATGTCTGTATTGTCCTACATACCCTGATAATGGTAAGTAAAGCTGCACTATCACACATATATAATGCTGCTTAAAGGATCCAAATTAAGGGCTCAACAGCATAGAATGCACTTACTTACAGAGCCACGTGCCTGCTGGATATCACCACGCATACACCAACAGGTGAACAGGTGGTGTAATGTATAATTTTGTCTACCCACACATTGACAGGGCACATTGGTCCTGACCACAGGCTTGCCCATATAAATGCAAACAGACACATATTGCCAAAATGGCAACTGTAGCCACATAGCTAGCATAAATAACAGTTATCTGACTGCTAGATTACTAGAAGCAGATAACAGGAAGAAGCAATATCACTCTGTAGGCCAGATATGCTGTTCAGCACAAACCTAGTTTATGCAATCCTCACATAGTTTGCCTGCAGTCTTGTATAAAACAGACTTAAGCCGTGGTGTGTGCAATAAGTACTGTGATCTATAGTGTGTTAGACTAAATAGGGAGGTGTTCTAATCTCACACCAGGCTACTCTATATATGTCTGTTGGTGTGAGTACATTCATCTCCCTGCAAAACAGATGTGAATACCCCACTGAGTACCAAACTGCAATGGTGCTGCACATTTTGGCCCTGTAAGTTGGTCCTGCCCTCCAAATTGCCCTTTCTACAACACCTGCTGATGTTATATACCTTAAGACTATAAACTGTCATACTAATGTCAGACTGAAGCCATGGCATGCATGATAAGTACTGTGATCTATAGTATGTAACACTTGATAGGGAGGGGTTCTAATCTTGCTCCAGACCACTAGTTTTGTGTGTGTGTGTGTGTGTGTGTGTGTGTGTGTGTGTGTGTGTGTGTGTGTGTGTGTGTGTGTGTGTGTGTGTGTGTGTGTGTGTATCTCTTGCAAAACAGCTGAGCATCCCTCATTGCATATCAAACTGCAATGGTGCTGCATTTGTTGGTCATACCCTCTTCTACAATGCCTGCTGTTGTCGTATACCTTAAGAATACCAACTGCCATGAATGTAAGACTAGATGGGTAGTTGTTCTAATCTCACTCCAGGTCACTCAGTGTGTATCTCCATACAACATAAATATGATCATCTCAGTGACTTAGAAAGAGGTAGGTTTTTACAGTATTTTGGTTGTAAACACTGATGTGTGCATCCAAATGCCTGATCAGAACAAGACCTGCTGATGTCATCAAGCATAAGATGTCCTGAAGAGATAATAAAAGTAGAGTTGAGGTCTGTCAGGTGCATTACGTACTGTGATGTGTAGTGTGTACCATTAGATAGGTAGGTGTTCTAAGCTACTTGCAGCCAACTTGAACTCTGTGTGTGTGTGTGTGTGTGTGTGTGTGTGTGTGTGTGTGTGTGTGTGTGTGTGTGTTGTGCAGTAACCTGCAAACATTAATTGGAACTGTTGCTGTCCTCAGTGTAGCCAGGTTTGTGTGTGTGTGGCTGATACAGCATTCTACAGCTTATGGAAGCATAGAATCTTTGAACTTTAGTAGCCTAATGGCTCTAGAACCCTTACAATCCTAACCAAGTTTTTACCCTTAATTACAGTATCAGCAAATATTGCCCTGTCCACAAGGGACACAGGCAGAAGCCCTGTAGTGAAATGACAGTCACCCAGCCAATCATACATATGGCATCTGACGAGGCCCGATGAGGTGCTCTGTTTGCAATTAGACAGGAGTCTGTTTTAAAGCTTTTGAAAGTCTGCTAGACAAATCTCTCCCACCAGGATGTATTAATAATGTCACATACCAGGTTAATGTCCAGACAGTGAGTAATCCGTGTATCATGCCACCTACAGATATGCAGCATTTACAATCAAGCAGGGTCAGATATTGGCATGTATGAGATCACCTCTGAGTATTCTGTATGTCATAGGCTACAATGACAGTGATTTCAGATGATCCCCATTGGACAGACACTGAAGATGTGAAGTTCCCTTGTGAGGGACCATTGTGTTGTGTGCAATTGCCAGTAATGCTTGGAAAGGTACATTACAAAAATGGCCATTGCACTCAAATTTTGGAATGCTGAGGGAAGCATACATGGAGGTCATGACTAGGTTAATTTCAGATGACATTGCCATCAGGCATGACATATGATTATCTTTTTGCCACTGGAGAGACAAGGTAATCTAAGGTACATTAGGTGTATACCTTTGTGGCCAGGCCTGTGTGCCCAGTTCTATCACCCCTGAGTATATACATCAGCTGTTAATACTGATGTGCTACTTACCAGGAACATAGGTGTTACCAATGGAAATTATACTACATAGACATTTGCATGGAGTTTATGGCCATTAGTATGTCAACAGGCATTTGTTCAGTAATAGCCTGTTGCAGTGATAAAGACATAACTTACAGATTCTATGACCGCGCACAGTTTGCAGGCATCAGCCAACATTGTCAGCCACAGAAAATAGGAATTGCTTATACCGTGGGTAAATGTATTCTAAGCAAAAGAGGATCCAGGACTGAGCCCTGTTAAACACTGCTGCTTACAGATCAGCTGTTGGAGGTGGATTCCCCTAGTCTAAGTATGTGGTCCATGAGTGAGCCACTTAGTGACCCTTTAATGATATTACCATGGATGCTTAAGTGTGTGCCTTTGTCAATGATGCCTGAGGCAGGGATAGAGTCACACAGCTTGGCTAAGTCCAGAGGGTTGTATGCCCTGATGTCCCCTCACCCAGGTACTTGGTGACTGCCTCAAACATGTCAACCAGGTTTAACAACCATGATCTTCCTGTCAGAAATTCAAACTGTGTACAGTTAACTGTGTGTAGATCACATATATGTTTGCTGATCAGCTCCACGATGATTTGCCCCACTGGCTTATAGTTATGGCTACTCAGGCAAATAGGTCTATAGTACTGGTGGTTGGTGGATGCACCACCTTTGTGCAAGGGGATGACAGTTGTTGTTGTCCAATCATCTAGGATGCAGCCAGTGGTTACAAGAATGATTGCAAGGAGTTCTCAATGGTGTTAGTAATCCTTGTTGGATCCCATGTATGATCCAGCCCGGGATGTTAGCATATCCAATAGATGCTATGCATCCTCCATAGAGAGGCCAGTTATGACCTGTTCTGTAGGTATGGAAGGTATGGGACAGGTTGTAGGAATGTCATGTGGCACATGTGGTGGGGACAGGGGAGCAAAGTTTGCACAAAACTTGTGGGATAACAGGTGAGCTATGAGTACAGACGTGTGCGTGATATTATTAAGTATGAGTTCACCAGCAATCTGGGCCTTTCCTCTGAGGTTACACATGTAACTACACTGTGCATTGTGGTTCTGCTTTGTGTGGGTGGCTAATTTTGTCGCATACTGTTTCTGCATGCCTTCACAACAACACAATGTACTTGTTTTAGCTGAAGAGGGTATGCCTTCATTTTGGGGGGGGCACCCTCACCCCAACTCTCACACAGCAGTGTCTACCTCTTGTTGTACAGCCTGCTAATGGCAGTTGTCCACTGGGCAGGTTTGCTGTGCAATGAGGAGCTTATTTTCCTCCTGTCAGATGCAGCTGAGTCTATGCAGTTGTACAGCTGCTTATATAAATAATGGGTGTACAGCTCTGCATACTTGCCTGTCACATCAGAGGAGAGAGGTACAGTCAAGCTATGTAAATCATCCCATAGGAAGTAATTAATTTGTTGAAGTATATTTCTGTATTTTCTGCAAGGAGGGGTAGATCACCAGAGAAGACCTCACAGTGGGGGGCTGCAGTAGTCACCTGTATTGGTAAACACATACTGTACTATGTTGGTGACCCTTGTGAGGTTGTCGCACCACTGGTCCAGGGCATTGTAGTTAAGGACATGGACTAACCTTTGGGCAAGTGAGCTTCAGCATGACTAACCAACTCAGTTGGTGGTTACTCAATGTCACCCCAAACCATGGTGTACTGATATATCGTGATAGACATAAGTACATTCAAATAAGCACAACAGGTGTCTGGATTCATGGAGCTGCTCATGTAGCTGGCAATGGCTTGATTATGTGCCCTCCCAGCAGTGATTAGCACCTGCAGTGTCTCCAGGAAATCACAGTGTTTCACCAAATCTGGATGTATATTCATACTTAACTCATTCACTTCAGAGCAGCTTAGAAAATGCTGCCTGCTTACTTCCACCATAGGAACAACAGTGCAGCCTGAGCTCATTTTCAGATAATCCATTTGTAATACCATACAGAAATCAAATGTTCATAACTCTTTAACCATAAGAGATAGACTAAAAATGTAAGCATGAAAGTTGTTCAGCAGACACTGACCTTTCCAACAGTGTAAATGCTGATAGTGTGTATCTAAGTCATTATTAAATATTTGCAAAGGAATGCTGATACTAGGCATATTTTTACCTTTTTGGTAATACAAATCACAATATCTTGGTGAATGTACCATGCAGACCCATACAATTTGTGTTTAATTTGTTTGTATGAATGTCAGCTTTAAAGTGATACCATAACATTACTATGTGATCCTCCTTTATTGAGGTATTCACATAAATATGATTAATATATTTCTCATAACTGATAAATAAACAAAGCATAATATCTCATCACCTGTAACAGACAGAGACTACATATCAGTGTAAAAGTTGTGTGGCTCAAAGTCAGCTTTAAAATGATGCATGTGTGTCATCACCTTGCTCCCTTGCAAAGATATGGGCATAATAATGAGAAAAATGGCAAACGTATAATTTTCATAATCCTACAAGACTAAACAAACTGTGATATCTGTACATGTGTACAGCATACAGACACAGGTCTTCTACCATTTTGTAACTACTTATACTGTCTTCGAAATGAGGTATTACTTAGCACATTGACATTCACTCTCACAAAGTTATTTACCAAAATATGAAAAAAATTCATAATTTTCATAATCTTAGTCCTAAACAGACTGTGATATCTGTACTCATGAACAGCACATGGCCACAGTTCTTTTACCATGTTGTAAAGACTAATACTGTCTTCAAAATGAGGCATTACTTAGCACGTTGATATCTTTCCATAGACAAGTAATTTACTAAAATATGAAAATATATCATAATTTTCATAACCTTAATCCTAAAAAAACTGATATCTGTAGATGTGCACAGCATACGGATACCGCCCTTTTACCATATTGTATGCACTGATATTGTCTTCAGAATGAGGTATTACTTAGCACATTGTCAACTTCCCCAGAAAAGTTATTTACCAAAATATGAAAATATCATAACTTCCATAACCTAGGTCCTAAACAAGCTGTGATATCTCTACATGTGTACAGCCCATGGGCACGTTTTTTGTACTATGTCGTAAGGACTAACACTGTCTTCAAAATGAGGTATTATTTAGCACAATGATGTGCTCCCTACCACAGTTATTCACCAAAATATAAAAAAAATACATTTCATAACCTAAGTCATAAAAAAGTGTCACATATGTGCATGTGTATAGCATACATATACAGTTATTTTAACAGTGTAAAATGAAGCTGTACTCAGCATGTTGTCAAGTTCCTTAGTAGACTTATTCAACAAAATGTGAAAATTATCATAATTTTCATAATCTGAGTCATAGCTTATAATATCTGTTCATATGAGTACAGCATACAAAGCTTACACTTTTACTGTGTTGTAAGTGGTGAAACCAGTGAGGTTTTCATACAATGTAACAGTTGTCCTTACCATAGTGGCCCTACTTGGTCGTGGTTAGTTTCCATCCTGTGTCACTAGATGCGTGTTGCCAGTATTTCCTTCATTGCTGCCGTCACACCGTTATGAGAAAAAGAAAAGAAATTGGGGGGGGGGCATCTGCATGACTAGGGTTACCATCTGTCACACTTTGTGAGGGACAGCCCCTTTTTGGGCAGTTGTGTCCTGCAGAAAACTTGTAAAAATGACAAATGTCCTGAGATACTAGGACAAAATGATTTCTTTATTTTATGTATTAGTTGCATAAAACAATTATCCTGGATCTGAAACACCTAAATACTATAAGAGACAGAATAAGCAACTAAAATGCTACAAGAATAAGCTTTTATTTAGGCAAAGACATGAAGTTCTGTCCTTTGTACTGGCTGTGGGTATGTTTCGGCCTGCCAAATCTGATGTTTATACCAACACTGTCCCACTTTGGGCATTTGAAAAGCTGGCAACCCTATGCATGACTCCACATAAACAGAATACAGACTCTGAAATGTGCATTCATCAATGTGATAATGACTTTAAGTAATGTGAATAACAGTGGCAGTTGCATGAGGGATTGACTTTGCAAGTGATAATGACTCAGTGTTATACTGTAACTGCACATATTGTAAATTAATAATGTGATAATGACGCACATGTCATTACTGCAAGGTTCTGCATGCTCAGACAAAAGTGATAATTGCTGCACATAACCTATATGATGCAGGTGTAATGCAAGACTGAGTCATTATAGGTCCATAGGTTGGTACTAGGCTATCGGCTCTAGGGCCTATACAAGCCTAGCCATAACAATTCCCTGGCTATTTCTTCCCATATTATTTACTTCCCTTATATCTATCAGTAAAAGTGGGATAACATATATGTATTACTGTGTACTTCCTCTCACCAAAATTCTATACAAGTAATAATAAAATTATGTCACTGAACCATTCCTCTGACTAAAATCAGACACACAAGTGACAAAGGCAGAAATATTGTCCAGAATATCTGGTTGATCAATGCTGCAATTAGTATAAAATCCGTAATACCATATATCTCACCAAGCTCTTCCTCTCACCCAAACTGTACACACAAATCAGACACACAAACAACAAAGTCAGAAATGTCTAAACTAACTGCTTAATTCACGCCTTCCTCTCATCCAAACTGTCATGAATGATAAAGCCAGAAATATTGGCCAAAACATATGGTTGTTCCATGCCAGGATTAGTGTACAAGTAATAACATGTATCTGACTTAGCCATCCCTCTGATTAGAATCAGACACATAAGTGAC
>NC_056728.1:650805880-650893380 GCF_019279795.1 Protopterus annectens
ATTGCTTGAGCAAACACTTTGAAAGGAGATTTTCTCCTAAAAGTTTAATGTGACCAGTGTGGAAAAACACACTGAATCATAACTATATTAGGTAAATAACAAATTCACTTATGATTTCAGCGTGTTTTACACTAAGCTGATCTACAAACCTACATTATAGTTTCATGCGTCTCTGGAAGGCACTTAGGGGTAACAGCTTGCAACTCCTATCATCTCATAGCGTGCTTGGTTGTAAGCACAGAGGCGTTATGAGATGGTAGTCTAGGTTAATGAGTTAATGAATATGTATATACCACCTGCATTACCTTGCACACTGTCAGTTTGAAGTCTGAACATGTGGAAGGATGTGTGGTCTGGTATGGCTATGATGCTGTCCACAGCCTTGAACCAGGTGTCTTTGAATGCACAGATATCTGCATATTCCAAGGTGGGGACACCTTTCACAGAGTGGGGTTTAGTGTTGCCATTCCCACTGTGTAGCAGCATAACTGTGATATTGTATGAAGATGGCATTCTCACTGGAAAGTTTTCCCTCCAGAAAGTGCCTAAAAGATGCATTATAGGGCTGTCAGCAGCCTAGGCCAGTACTCGACATCCCAGGGGTGGGACATGAAGACCATTTCTGCCAAAGCATTGATGTCTGTTTAGCAAGTCATTCCAGGTGGGCAAGTAGCAGATCCCCTTACAATGATACCATACACTAAGGCAATTATTGACGTCTATCATTTTTCATGTGTATTGAGCCATCATCCTAGGTGAGGGTCAAATGCAGCTGAAAGCTATGGACATACCCGCAAGAGACATAGAGTGTCTAAGCTCAGTTATGTGTCTGCATACAGTCTGGTGACATATATCCCTAGTCATACACACCTGCAGGAATGATAATGTCATCATTATGGTTACCTGATATTCCTTGAGTTGCAGCAATGTGTGGTATGGTGTATCGTGTCAACCCACAGACAGCTAACTGTGACCTTTCCCATATGTAGCCTGGTGACATAGACATCAATGTGTCTCACAATGCAATCACCTATGAATAATAGGTTTGATTTTGTGGTTTGCCTCAGGTGTTTGTCCGGTGAGACACTGGTGCTTGAACTATTATGTGTACTGTGCTCTCCAGAGTTATGATTATGTGTACTGAGCTTGCATATGGTTCTCTGAGGTGTCTGTTGTTTGGGAATGTGTCTGGTAAAAAGCTCCACAAATGCAGGTGTGTGTGATATGGGTGTGAGTGGAGCAGAAGGTGAACTGTGCATGTTGGCAAAATGCTCATTGCCATATGTGCTGACTGTTGTTTGAGACACCATGGAATCAAGGTTAGAAATACAGTCACGTCTGTCACACATTGTGTTTGTGTGGCATAGGAGTAGAGGGTTGGGGACACTTTTCACATCTCATCATCAGTCATTGATAGTGCCATTAGTAATACAGTCATGCTTGTGTGTATGTCACAGCATGCCACAATTAGGCAGCGTGATGACGGATGGTGAAATCTAACATGTCACCTTTATGTAGGTCTTCTAAGGTAACACATCACCTGCCAGTGTGCCATACAATGCTTTGCCAGCCATGTGGCCCTTGGATTGATCATAATCCTGTTATTGGGCTTGGTCATAATACAATACCTACAAATGAGACACTGTGCAAGTCCAGCAAAGTTAGAGTCATGCTGCCAGATCCTTGGGGTTGACAACATGAAACATAGTGTTTGTAGGTACTCCTTGCAGTGACGATGTGGATGTTCATGCATGCACAAAGGACTTATTCAACTTTGTTGATGGTAAGTTGGCCTTGCAAGTGTACAATGCCTGTAAAGCAACCCAACAGCAAATTAGCTGTTGTATGACATGATGTGGGAACACAGACGTGTTCTGGGTACATAACTGAACAGTATGCCATACCTAGGACATATGGGAGGAGGAATCACTTTGGCCAAAGGTGGACAGTCCTCTGCAGTAGGCATCAGAGCCATGTCATGAAGATATCCGCCATTAAGCTGTTGAAGGGCAGGATGCATGAATTGCTGTGACATTGTCACCTAACATGGATCACTGCTGCTGTGCTGCTTGTTTCAGCAAGCCTGAACATCTATGTCACTGGACATTGCACATTATATTATGATGCTGCAGATGTGCTACTAATCACCATTCCCTAGTGACATACTGACAACCCTGGAATAAAAGGCATAATACATGCAAAAGCCAACTGATTGCTCAGGTTGATAATCAAGGCATCTATCTGGAGAAAGGTATGTGAAGCCTACAGAGCCCGTCATGGTGTGGGGCAACTATGTGGATGAACAAACTGGCTGTGTCCTGATTCTCATCGTGAGCTTCATAGTAATGTTTTGCATGCGATGACAGAAGAACTATCGGAGTGTGGTATCCCAGGAGAGAGTGCTTGTGGTGAGACCAGCATTAGTAGTAGCCAGGCACCAGCAATTAAGGGGATTCCCCTGCTTTCCACATTCTTCACAAGGTAATTATGTCCTTTCAGTACACACTGCTTGAGTAGTATCCGACTGCAGAATGCCTGTGTAAAACCTCCTACCTTACTTTCACAGTGTATACATATTACCTCTTCCCTCCATTGTTTGCCTGTGTTATGTACAGATACCTTGGATGACTATTTTCTTGGAGCATGATGGAAAAGTGCAATACTTAGTTGCACAGAGGACAACTAGCATGCAGTGCCATGCAGTGCCCCAAAATCTCTCAGTTGTCTGATATGTAAAACCATGAAAGGAGTTAGCATGGCTACAATCAGTAACAATGTCATACACCTACTGACACTGGACCAAACACAATTTGTTTTGCTCAAGGGCAGATCATGCCAACCTACCATAACTGGTGGACCTCACTGAGTGTTAAACTATGCAATGGATGAGGGGAATATGACTCACTGCACCTACCATGGCCTGACAAGATGTTTGACAATATTAGGCTATCAGGCCTTGCTGAAAACTGTGTAAGTTATTTACAAAGTAGTATGTCAGCTGGTGTGTAGTCAAGTGTCTGATAGTCATAATCTGGGAAGATGGTATTGGGTAGTCCAATGCTACAATGACGCCAGTCACCAGTGTTCTTCCGTCATACATCATTAATGGAGTACCCCTTGGAGTCATTCCCTTGTCTGCAGTCACAGCCACTGTCAGTGACCTTTGACTGACTATGTTAGCAGGTGATTGCAAATTAGGACCCATCACTGAATCCCACACAGAACCAAGAGTTATCCAGGATGGCATGAGACACACATTCAGTTGTTGTCAGAGCCACTGACATATAGTTAATGCCAAGGACTGCATAATACTAGCCTTTTGGAAGCCATCAACTCCTGAAAAATATAGCAGTGTCTGCATACCTCACACAGTTGAGTCATTACTGAGGGACTTACGGACACAGAGAGTAATGTAGCCTTTGACTTTCACTTGTTGGTAAGATGTGGGGATCCATTCAATTTTGTACAACCTATACAGAAAAGTGTGGCATGTAAATCCCAGACTGTCAATGGTATAATGTATTTGGCACTCATCACACCTGTTATTGAGTGCAATGGCACTTTTGCTATGTCAGTACACAGGCATATCTTACAACTGTAGCAGCCACATAGGTTCCATGGTAAATCAATACATATTGTAGATAACATGCTCTATGCAGACCGTGTCAAGGCCATACTTGTGTAGTGTGTCTCCTACATGCTTTGGAGGAGATGTGTATGGCTGCCACAGAGGGAGGTGTCATAGGTTCATAGGTTCATAGGTGTGTACTAGGCTAATGGCCCTGGAGCCTTTACAAGCCTAGCCCAAACAAATTTCCCAGGCACCGTGCCACCTGTTGTTAGTTCACAGTGCTCCTATCCAATAGGGAAACTGGAATGATCCCTGCAGTGAACCTTCTGTTACTTTTCCACTCGTCAATATTTCTCTTGAAGAGGGCCAGCAAGGTGCTCTGCTTGACATGAATGGGAAGTTTATTCAAGAGTATGGGCAGTCTTTGAAAGATGAACCTCTCCCTCCAGCATGTTCTGTTAATTGTGGTAATGAGGTTGTGATCTCTGGAGCGTGTGGCGCAGTGGGATTGGAATTTCTTTAGATGTAGCATTTCAAGTAGGGCTGAGTCGGACATGACTTTGTAAGTCAAGAGATCACCTCTAAGTAGACGATAAGAGACCGAGAACAGCTGAAGTTTCTTGATTCTGTCCATGTAGGACATGTGTTTAAGGCCTAGGATCTGTTTTGTGAGGACCTTTAGTGACCTCTCCATCTGTTGCAGGTATCTGGTCAGGTACATGCCAAATGGGGTGTTATATTCGATGAGTGGTCTAATGAGGGATAATGAGGGATGATGACCTCTTTCTTTCAGGATACGAAACCTTTGGTTATAAGATGTACCATGTAGAAGGACTTTCTGATCACAGTGGCAATGTGGTGGTCAAAGGTTAGGTGGCTGTCGACCTGGGTACTCAAATCTCTTATGGCCCCTTCAGTATTCAGTGGGCTCCCATCAACATGATAATTTGTGGGAACAGAGTTTTTTTCCAAAGGGGATGATAATGCATTTTTGGCATTAAGCTTCAGGCCATGGTTCCAACACCAGTCACTGGTCTCAGAGAGGCCCTTTTGTAGGATGTCTGCATCACTTGGGGAGTTGATAAGGACTCCTAGCTTGCAGTCATCAGCGATCTTGGTCAGCCAAAGTCCTTTTGTGTTGGCCTGGACTTCTGAGAAGTAGATGCCAAACAGGACAGGGCCCAGGACCAAGCCCTTTGGGTCTCCACTCATGACTGGTCGACAGTCTGACTTGGAATCTGCAACTTTTACTCTGTGGGTCCTGTTTGTGAGCCAATTTGCAACCCACCTAGTGATGTAAGGACTGATGCCTAATTTAGTGAGTTTATCAATGATACCTGAGTGGGGAATGGTATCAAAGGCCTTGGCCAGGTCGAGGTAGGCTGTATGCACTGCCTTACCCTCATCCATAGCATTGGTGACTGCCTTGAAGAAGTCAAACCAGGTTCAGCAGGCAGGATCTCCTCTTGACAAAGCTTAACTGTGTTGGATCAAGAGTTTGGATATTGCCTATATCTTTGTTAAGCAGGTCCATGATGATGCACTCCATAGATTTGCATGCCAGACTCATCAGGCTAATGGAATGATATTTCCCAGGGTCTGTAGTTGCTCCCTCTTTATGGAGCAGGATGACTGTAGCAGTGCACCATTCATTAGGGATATAGCCTGAGGTAAGGCTATAATTGAACGGGGCACACAGATGTGGTGTCAGTTCATTTTGTAGCTCATGTAGGATGCAGCCATGGATATTATCAGGTCCCATGGATGCTGTATTCTTGTTTTTGGACAATGCAGCTTTTTTCATGTGCCACAGAAATGGTGGGTACCAGGCTTTCTTCTGGTATTATGATAGAGCCCTTGGGGGGAGATGGGTACAGTTGGCCCTGAATCTGTTGGCCAGTATGTTGGCTATATCTGTTGGCTCAGTATAGGAGGTGTCATTGTGCAATAACTCACAGCAAATCTGGGTATTGCCTTTGAGGTTTTTGATATAGCTGTAGAAGGCTTTGTGGTTGTTTTTGGTGTCAGCTGCAAGTCTGCCTTCATAGCTGGCTTTAAAGTGTTTGATAAGGGATCTCAGCTTTTTGTTGAGACTGATAAGGGAGGTTTTCTAGTCTTGTGACTTCATTTTGTTCTGCAACAGTTTCTTCCTTCTGTTGTAGAGTTTATTGATGGCTGGGGACCACCAGATTGGCTTCCTTTTTTTGGAGGAGAGCATCTTAGTTCTATTTGGTATGGCAAGGTCCATACATTTGTGTACATGCTTGTACAGTGCATTAGTGTATGATTCGGCAGTCATGCAGCTATTTTCCATTGGCATGGGTGCCGAGAAGTTAACCACTTCTGTTTTTAGGAGCCCAAATTCGGCTTTAGATAAGTTTTTTAGGGTGGTCACCTTAGTGGGGGGGGGGGGGGTGTAGGTGAGATAGAGATTTCCATGGTGATCAGTTTGTAGTCAGATTTAACCAGGGAGGAATTGACTATAGGTGTGGAGCAATGGTCTCCCATGTTGGTTATAACCAGGTCGAGGATATTGCTTCCTCTAGTGGGGGTCAGAATGAGCTGGTCCAGGGCATTGGAATTGATAAATTCCAGAAAGCGTTGGGCCTGTACATTGGTACTTGAATAATTTTCCCAGTTGATGGAAAGTCACCCAGTATGAGAGTATTGGATTGGACCTTGATGGATTGCAGGCTGCTTAGGAACTTGGAGTGAGAGTCTAGAGATATGTTTTGGTTTCTGTAGCAGTCTATGATTTGTATCGCCATCTTACCCAGTGTTAGTTGTACCTGAAGTATCTCAGATGCATTGAGCTGGGCTACCAGTCTAAAGGTGTGCATATCCTTTAAGAATATGGACACAGCACCACCTTTGAAGGTTTGGCTGTATTCTGGGGCCAAAAGGTATGGAATGAGTTGTAGCCTGGGAGTGCAGGGTGCCTTCTGCCTCTTTAAACCAGGTTTCTGTTACAGCAAAAATGTTGACATTCGACATTTTGAGGAGAGTTTCCAGCGAGTGCATCTTGAGATTTAGACTTCTAGCACTGAGCAGCATGGCCCTCAGATTGCATTTGTTTGTAGCTGTTATGGTGGAATTTTGGTCTTTGGAACACTGCCTAAAAAAGGTACTATAGGGTGGCAAGAACCTTAGCCAGTACCTGGGATCCCAGGGGTGACAGAAGCAGGCTGTCTCTGGCAAAGCATCAAGGTGTGTTGATCATGTCGTCCCAGGCAGACAGATACTGGATCCCCTTAGAATGACACCAGAAACTTAACCAATTGTTGAAGTCAATCATTTTCTGCTCATACTGTGGTATCATTCTGGGTGATGGTAGAATACTGCTCAGGGCTATGGTCATACCTGCCTGGGCCACATAATCCCAGAGTCCATCACACCTCTTTTCATGTAGTCTAGGGAGACATGTCTCAGGTCATTCACACCCACATGGACAATGACTGAGTCATATTTGTACTTCTTGTGGAGTGACCTGAGTGCATGTGTTATGTGGCGCATCCTGGCACCTGATAGAAAACTGACTGTCACCTTCTCCTTGTTCAACCTAGTGAGTGGGACATCAGTGTGCCTCACAATTGAGTCTCCTATGATTAGTACATTAGGCAAAGTGTTTTGCCTTAAGCGCTTGGGTTGAGGGGCATACTGTGATGGTGACTATGTGTTCTGGGGTTGGTTCTGTGTTGTGGAGGTCGAGTGTATTTCTGACTTGGAGGTCTCTGTTGTTTGGGTATATTTCTATTGAGAGCCTCCACAAAGGTGTGTGTAAAGGTTGTGTTTCTATGTGTGGGTTGTGATGGTTGGTGTTTTGGAGGGTTGTGTGTTCTATGTAGTGAGTTGCAGTTGTTGACCTTCTCCTCTTGACCAGCTAGTCCGGTCTTGGTTGGAGCATGTACTGCTTTCATTTTGGTGATATAAGTGCATCTCTCACAGGTATGAGTGTTGGGAGGAAAGAGGAGAGGGTTGTCTGTGTACATTAGACAGTTGCCACACTGTCTGATAATGCCCAAGTGTAACTGTTTAGCAGGAGAAAGTGGACAAAACTGCCCTGCAATCATACCTGGAGGGGTGATCATAACTAGTAAGTACTGGTGCTGTTACTTCGTAGGAAGAGCTAGTGCTGATAGCACCTAAGTGTGTTACAATAAATGCTACAAAAGCCTGTTAAAGTGCTAGCTGATTAAGTTAATTGAAGTGCAAGAAGTAAAAGAACAAGCATGTTCTAAGGGAGAAATTGAAGAGCAGACTTTCTGGCACTGGTAATAGTTTACCTCAATTAACTGCCGCTGCACATTGTGCAAACACAGGCTTTTAAATCAGAAAGTTGTAAGGGATAGAAAAAAAATCCCAAACAGCCAATAAACTACAATTTCTGGACCAAAAACCACTCCTCTTGTGGTAGATAGGCTACCTAGTGCTTACCACTCCCACTGATAAACTAGAAGGCTTCCCTTCAAAACAGAAAGGTCTGGGGGGCTCAGAAACTTACAAAACAGTCCTGGATACAGCAAATCTGTATCTGGACTAGACTAGTTATAGGAAAGATGGGAAACAAGCTTAGAACTTTTTTTCAGAAAAGCAGTTAACACAGTAGCGAAAACACTTTAAATGCAGTACAAGCTAGAACACTTGTGTGCGTTGCAATATTAAGGCAAACACAGTTTAAATAAATGAAGATAAGTTAAAAATGACAAAAAAAAAACAGGTGCAGAGAGCAGTAAATTATGAAACAATCAAAATGGAGGCACTTAGAGTATCTCTTTCTCCTTCCTGTTGCTCTTGTAGTCTGCAGGATACCAAAACTGGATCTCTGGGGCTTAAACACGCTTAAACCCATGCAAACACGGGCTTTTATAACTGAAAGTTGAAAGGGATGTAAAAACTGCCCAAAAGGTTAATAAACTACAATTTCTGGGCCAGAAACCATTCCTCTTGTGGTAGATAGGCTAGCTAGTGCTTACCACTCCCACTGAAAAGCTAGAAGGCTTCCCTCCAACACAGAAAGGTCTGGGGGCTCATAAACTTACAAAACAGTCGTGGATGCAGCAAATCTGTATCTGGACTAGACTAGTTACAGGAAAGACAGGAAACAAGCTTAAACTTTTTTTTTGTTTTTTGTATTTTTTATTTTTTTTCAGAAAAGCAGTTAAAACAGTAGCAAAAACACTTTAAATGCAGTGCAAGTTAGTACACTTATGTGTAGCAGTACTAAGGCAAATACAGTTTAAATAAATGCAGATAAATTACAAACGACAAAAAGCAAGTGCAGAGTGCCATAAATTATGAAAAAATCAAAACAGAGGCACTTAGAGTATCTCTTTTTCCTTCCTGTTGCTCTTGTAGTCTGCAGGATGCCAAAACTGGATCTGTGGGACTTAAACAAGCGCAAACCCATGCAAACACAGGCTTTTACAACTGAAAGTTGAAAAGGATGGAAAAACTGCCGAAAAGGCCAAAAACTACACTTTCTGGCCAGAAACACTCCTCTTGTGGTAGATAGACTGACTAGTGCTTACCAGTCCCACTGATAAGCTAGAAAGCTTCCCTCCAGCACAGAAAGGTCTGGGGGGCTTAGAAACTTACAAAACAGTCCTAGATATAGCAAATCTGTATCTGGACTAGACTAATTACAGAAAAGACAGGAAACAAGCTTAGATTTTTTTTTTGCAGAAAAACAGTTAAAACAGTAGCCACAACACTTTAAATGCAGTACAAGTTAGCACACTTGAATGTGTAGTAATACTAAGGCAAATACAGTTTAAATAAATGCAGATAAATCAAAAACAACCAAAAATAAGGGTAGAGAGCAGTAAATTATGAAAAAATTAAAATGGAGGCACTTAGTTTCATAGTTTCATAGTAGTGCACTAGGCTATCTGCCCTGGGACATTTACAAGCCTAGCCAACAATGATGTGGCTTACACCACCCCATATTATATAGTTGCACCTCTCTAGTAGTGACACATGTGGGACCCCATTATTTAGTAAACTATACCTCTGTCTAGTAGTGATACTGAGGTGACTCCCGGGGTAAACTTACGATCTCCCATCCATGCATCGAGATTTTTCTTGAACACTGCCAATGAAGGGCTCTGTCTCACATGAACTGGGATTTTGTTCCAGAGTACGGGTAACCTCTGTGTTATGAATCTATCCCTCCAGCATGTTTTATTCATATTTGTGCAGAGGTTGAAATCTTTAGCTCGCGTGGTTCTGGTGGATCTGGATTTTTTGAGATGGAGCATGTCCATCAGTTCTTGGTTGGACATGGCCCTATATGTTAGGCACAAATCACCTCTGAGCAGGCGGTATGCTACTGAATAGAGCTGGAGTTTCTTTAATCTAGCTGGATAAGGCACATGTTTGAGACCCATGATCCTCTTGGTGAGGTACTTCTGGGGTCTTTCCAGTTGTTGCATGTGCCGGGTGAGATACATCCCAAATGGAGCATTATATTCAATCATGGGCCTGACAAGTGAGGAATATAGAGGTACAATGACCTCCTTTGATCTGGATGAGAATCCCTTCATGATGAGATGGGCAAGGTAGAATGTCTTTCTGACCACTTTGGCAACATGGTTGTCAAAGGAGAGGTCACTATCGACTTGAGTCCCCAGGTCTCTGATTACTTCTTCCGTACTCAGTGGGTTATTGTCTATGTGATAATTTGTGGGTACTTTGTTTTTCCCAAAGGGGATGACTATACATTTTTTGGCGTTAAGTTTGAGGCCATGATTCCGGCACTAGTTGTCCGTTTCAGTGAGACCTTTCTGTAGGATGTGTGTGTCAGCAGGTGAATCAACTATGGCACCCAGTTTGCAGTCATCTGCAAACTTTGTCAGCCATAATCCTCCCATATTTGCTTTCACATCCAAGAAGTAAATGCCGAATAAGAGTGGTCCCAAGACTGAGCCCTGTGGGACACCACTCGTGACTGGTTTTGAGTCTGACATGGCTCCAGCAATTTTGACCTTATGGGTTCTGTTTTTTAGCCAGTTTGCTACCCATCTTGTGACATATGGATTTACATTTAGGATGCTGAGCTTGTCTATGATGCCAGAGTGTGGTATCGTGTCAAAGGCTTTAGCCAAGTCCAAGTAGGCAGTGTGGACAGCCTTGCCCTCGTCAATGGCACTAGTGACTGTCTCGAAGAAGTCAACCAGGTTTAAGAGGCAGGATCTGCCTTTTACAAAACTGAACTGGGTGGGATCAAGGGTCTGCAGATCTCCAATATCGCCATTTATGAGTTCCATGATGATTCTTTCCATAGCCTTGCAGACCAGGCTGGTCATACTTATCATACTGGTCATACTCAGGCGGTAGTTACCAGGGTCAGTAGAATTTCCCCCTTTGTGGAGTGGGATCACTGTTGCTGTGCGCCAGTGTTCAGGTACATATCCTGTAGTGAGGCTAAGATTGAATAGCATTTTTAGGTGCGGGTTTAGTTCATCTTGAAGTTCATGTAACATGCAACCGGGGATACCATCGGGTCCCATAGATGCTGTGTTTTTTGCTTTGTTGAGTGCTGATTTCACCTGTATGTCTGAGATGACAGGTAGGTTACATTCAGCAGGGATAATTACTACATCTTTAGGGGGTGAGGGAGGGGAGAAATTTGCACTGAACCTATCTGCCAGAATATTGGCAATGTCGGTAGGGTCAGTGAATTTTTGTCGTTGTGTACCAACTCAGAGCATATCTGAGAATTTCCTCCCAAGGTTCTGACATAATTGAAGAAGGCCTTGTGATTGTCTTTGGTATCCTTGGCAATTTTTCTCTCAAAGTTGGCTTTAGATGTTTTTATGAGAGAACGTAGTTTTTTACTTGTGCTGATCAGGAAGCCTTTCCCTTGTGGGATTTGGCTTTGTCCTGCAGTAGCTTCCTTCTTTGTTGTACAGTTTGTTTATAGCGGGGTCCACCAAACCGGCGTTTTCCTTAGTGGAGAGGGTCTTGGTTTTAGTTGGGATTGCTTGATCCATGCATTCTTGGAGATGTCCGTAGAAGGCTGTTGTGTAGGATTCAGCATTTTGGGATGTGGTTTCCATTAACCCAGTAGGCTTAAAGGATATCATTTCTGACTTAAGGAGTGTAAAGTCAGCTTTTGAAAAATTTTTCACTGTAGTCTTTTGTTCTGGGGGTGGGGTGGGATATGTACATCCAACGTGATCAGTTTATGGTCAGATCTTACTAGTGAGGGGTTTATATCCGGTGCAGAGCATTTGGACCCCATGTTTGTGATAATCAGGTCAAGTATATTATCTCTCCTCGTAGGAGAAGTGACCAGTTGCTCCATAGCATTTGAGTTAATGAATTCCAGGAATCTTTGGGCTAGGGTGTTAGGGCTAGAATAGTGGGCCCAGTCTATGTTGGGGTAGTTGAAGTCACCCAATATGATGGTGTTTGGTGTGACATTCATATCCTCCAGTGTTTTCAGGAATGCTTGATGGAATTCCTGGGATTGGGAGGGTGTTCTATAACATGCGACCAGTTGTATAGCAGTTTTGCCTATGGTGAGTAAAACTTGTATGGTTTCTGATGCTTCATGGCTAGCCACCAATCGAGAGGTGTAGGTGTCCTTTATGAAAATGGACACTCCCCCTCCCTTTGTGGTTCGGCCTGGAACTTGAGGCCGAAAAGCATGATATGAGGTATAGCCTGGTAGCCCTGGAGTGCTCTCAGGAGCCTTGAACCAGGTTTCAGTTACTGCACAGACATCAATGTTCTCCATACTGAGAAGTGCTTTGAGTGCCTGCATCTTGAGATTTAGACTTATGGCGTTGAGCAGCATTACCCTTAATTTTTTTCCATTTTTGTTTTTTACGGAGGTTGATTTGTCTTTTGATCATTGCCTAAAAAAGGCACTATGGGGGTGGCAAGAGCCTTGGCCAGTATCCGGAAGCCCAGTGGTGACAGGTGCAAGCCATCCCTAGCGAAGCAACGCGGCTTGTCCAGCATGTCATCCCAGGCTGACAGACATTGGATCCCCCTAGAATGACACCAGTGATTAAGCCAATTGTTAAAATTGATCATTTTGTCTTTGTACTGAGGCATCATTCTTGGTAAAGGCAGGATGCTGCTCAGGGTCAGGGTCATACCAGTCTGGGCTACATAATCGGAGAGCTCCTCAATGTCTCTTTTCATGTAGTCCAGGGAGGTACGTCTCAGGTCATTCACACCAGCATGGACAATGACTGCATCATACTTGTACTTGCTTTGGAGTGACCTGAGTGCGTGTGTAATGTGGCGGATCCTAGCTCCCGATAGGCAGCTCACCGTTACCCTCTCCTTATTCAGCCTGGTAAGTGGAACGTCGGTGTGTCTGACTATAGAGTCACCTATTACTAATGTCTCTAGCATAGTGTTTTGCCTTAGGGGCTGTGATTGTGTGACACACCTGTTGTTTGAGGTATGTGTTGTAGGTGTTACGTTTTGTGGGGGTGTATTTCTGGGTGTCTGCTTTGGAGGCCTCTGTTGTTTTGGTAAGTTTTTTATAAGAGCCTCCGAGTATGTCTTGTGTTCTTATGTGTTTGGTTTGTAGTGGTGGTGGTTTTATGTGTGACCGGTTTTGCTTCGGGTGTGGGTACCTTCTCCTCCTGTCTGGTCTTGCCAGTCCTGAGTTGAGAGAGTTCATCCTCCAGTCTGGCTATATAGTTGCATCTCTCACAAGTATTTGTGTTAGTAGGAAGGAGGAGAGGGTTGTCTGTGTACATGAGACAATTGTAACATTGTCTTAAGATTCCCAGGTTAACCAGCTGAACAAGAGAGGATGCTAGTGGCCTACCACTCGACATACTAGAATATTATAAGGAGTGCTGTGCCTTTAAGGGAAGTGGGTATTCACAGGGGGTAGTGGATGGCTGTAGTGCTTACTTTAGTATAAGAGTGTTTACTTTATTATAAGAATGCTTGCTAAGACTAGAAGTCCCGAAAACTGTGCTAATATATACAGCTAAATAGACTGAGTAGAGCTTTCTAAGTGAAAAATTGAAGAGCAGACTTGGCGGAGCCAGAAATAGTTTAAACCTGTATAACCGCTGCTGCGCTATGTGCCCAACCGCGCAAAAACGCCCTGAGGCGGATTTTTATACAGGGAACTTGAAAAGAGCTAGAAATGGTCCAAAGCAACCAATAATTTACAGCTCAAGTGCTGAGGTCACTTCCCCCAGGGACAGATAGGCTGCTCAAGGCTCCCCACTCCCACTGGTGAGCTCAGAAACTTCCTTCTATCCAAGTAAGTCAATGGCCAACACAGGAACTACACACAGCCCAGAATACAGCAAAGCCTGTATACTGGTACAAACTAGTCGAGCAAAGGCGGGAAAACAAGGAGTATTTTTTTTTTTGTTTTTTCAGGAAAGCACACAGAAATGCAATTAAGCAAACAGTAAAATCGATTTACACAGGCTAGCACACTTTAGTGGGCAGCCTCAGCAGTTAAATTAACAAAAAAACAGTATTAATCGACCAGAGTCGACCAAAATGCTACTTTTAAGTGCAGATACTTCAGAAATCAGCAGATAGACACAAAAACAGTTATAGCTAGTTAAATGAAAGCCAGAGAGGACAATGCAGATAAAAAGCCAAAAATACTTAAATCTGGAAAGTGGTCGCTTCTTTCAGTTCTCTGTTGCCAGGACCCCTCTGCAGGACCACGTGGAGCTCTGCTTGGGTATATAGCCAGAAAAAAACGCCCTGAGGCGGATTTTTATACAGGGAACTTGAAAAGAGCTAGAAATGGTCCAAAGCAACCAATAATTTACAGCTCAAGTGCTGAGGTCACTTCCCCCAGGGACAGATAGGCTGCTCAAGGCTCCCCACTCCCACTGGTGAGCTCAGGAACTTCCTTCTATCCAAGTAAGGCAATGGCCAACACAGGAACTACACACAGCCCAGAATACAGCAAAGCCTGTATACTGGTCCAAACTAGTCGAGCAAAGGCGGGAAAACAAGGAGTATGTTTTTTTGTTTTTTGTTTTTTCTGGAAAGCACACAGAAATGCAATTAAGCAAACAGTAAAATCGATTTACACAGGCTAGCACACTTTAGTGGGCAGCCTCAGCAGTTAAATTAACAAAAAAACAGTATTAATCGACCAGAGTTGACCAAAATGCTACTTTTAAGTGCAGATACTTCAGAAATCAGCAGATAGACACAAAAACAGTTATAGCTAGTTAAATGAAAGCCAGAGAGGACAATGCAGATAAAAAAGCCAAAAAATACTTAAATCTGGAAAGTGGTCGCTTCTTTCAGTTCTCTGTTGCCATGACCCCTCTGCAGGACCACGTGGAGCTCTGCTTGGGTATATAGCCAGAAAAAAACGCCCTGAGGTGGATTTTTATACAGGGAACTTGAAAAGAGCTAGAAATGGTCCAAAGCAACCAATAATTTACAGCTCAAGTGCTGAGGTCACTTCCCCCAGGGACAGATAGGCTGCTCAAGGCTCCCCACTCCCACTGGTGAGCTCAGAAATTTCCTTCTATCCAAGTAAGGTAATGGCCAACACAGGAACTACACACAGCCCAGAATACAGCAAAGCCTGTATACTGGTCCAAACTAGTCGAGCAAAGGCTCGAAATCTCAAAATCTCTTTCTCATTTCTGTTGCTTTTGTAGTTTGCAGGATGCCAAAACTGGATCCGTGGGGCTTAAAAAAGCACAAACCCATGCAAACTCTGGCTTTTAAACCAGAAAGTTGAAAGGGATAGAAAAACTGCCCAAAAGGCCAATAAACTACAATTTCTGGGCCATAAACCACTCCTCTTGTGGTGGATAGACTACCTAGTGCTTACCACTCCTACTGATAAGCTAGAAGGCTTCTTTCCAACACAGAAAGGTCTGGGGGGCCCAGAAACTTACAAAACAGTCCTGGATACAGCAAATCTGTATCTGGACTATTCTAGTTATAGGAAAGAACCAGCACAAACAATGTTCCAAGCAACTACTGAACAGAATAAAACATAAAATGTTGACAGTCCCAGTGTCTTGAGATGAAACTCACCAAAAAATGGCAATCCAACAGCTGTAAAGTGTGTACGAAAGCCAGTGGAACAAATGAAACAAATGCCATCAAAAACCAGCGATATCCACAGCCAAACTCTCAGCAGTTAAATAAACTTTTTTGAAAGCCAGTGGAACAGATGAAACAAATGAAACAAATGTCTTCAAAAAACAACGGTATCCTCAGCCATACTGTAATTATATTAAACGAAACACAGGATAGTCCAAAAGGTTTCTCCCCCCCCATGTCAAATTGAACACTGTCAATAATAGCAAACTTGAAATAGTGCCTGTCTCCACATTTTAATATGTCTAAAAAGAGTGTTCTTTTCATCTTTTGTCCTGATACTATATAAATGAGAATATATCCGTTTATTAAATTTCCTCTCAGTTTTTCCTATATAAAATCCTAAGCATGCCATGCATTTAGCCATATATACAATCATCTTAGTGCAACAATTACCTTGTTTGAATATTATGTTTGTACTATTAATATTTTCCAATGTTATACTTTTTTTCCTGAAGAATGTGACTGCACTGTTTACAACTACCACATTTTTTAGTATGAGTCATAAGATATTGGTTTTAAATTCCTTTTCTCTAAATATTTCTTTATGTTGTACCCCATCTTATACATAAATCTGGGTCCAGTCCCTAAAATATTAACTAATTCCTCATCAATAGCAATAATATTCCAATTGGTAGTCAAGATATTCTTAACTTTACCTATATATGGTCCATATTCCAACACACAATATTTCCCATATGATGGACTATCTTCTAGGGAATGTACTGGTGGATCATCAGTCAGCCCTGATGCATAATATAAACCCAACAATGGTTTATATTTAAATGTCCATCCTTGAATAGTTTGCTGACTAACCCTAGCCATCATCTTGTCATCATACCCTCTTTCCTGGAACATAGTCGTGATACGTGCCACTTCCTCTATCATGTCTTTGTATACAGAAGTCATTCGGATGGCACGTATGATCTGTCCTTTATAAATGTTGATAAACCTGTTCCTGGGATGATAACTGGAAAATTCTAAATAGCTGTTGGAAAAGGTATTTTATGCTATAAATTCTTGACTTAAACCCAAATCCCATTTTAGAAACACGTGTCTAAGTAGGGTACACCAAAATCATTGCTATACGAAGTGAATTTTAAATAGTTGCTACTCTGATTGAGATATATTATAAACTGATCCAACCTGTCCGAACTCCCCTCCCATAATATATATATATATATATATATATATATATATATCATCTAAACATGAATAATATTTAATATATTGCATAAACTGGCTCTTAAACACCTTAGTCTCTTCCCAGTCTAACATAACCAGGTTAGCGAAGATGGGAGCACATGCTGCTCGCATAGCAACGCCCCTGGTTTGTCTAAAGAATTCACCCTCAAATTGAATGTAATTATGTTCAAGGACAATAGACATCCTGTCCATTAATAAGCATGCTTTGTCCCATTCAAGGTCTGCATATTTATGTAGTGCTGTTAGCAAATGCCTCTAATCCATCATTTTTAGGGATACAAGAGAAAAGGTCTACAACATCTATGGTTACAAACAACAAATTGTTACTTCTCAAATATGTAGGATACTTCTTCAAAAATTCCCATGAATCTTTCATCATATGTGGAATTTTGTTGTAAATATGTTTCAAGTGAAAGTCAATAACTGAACCCATAGGGAAGGTTTTGGAATAACTACCCGAAATAATAGGTCTAAATGGGGGGTCTATTGTATCTTTATTGACTTTAGGGATTCCCACTATAGAAGCTAACTTGGGATGCTCCACTTTTATAAAATTATAAGTGTCTATAGTGATTCTGTTATCTAACAGGAATTCTTCTGTATGTAAGTCAATCCTATTGTAAGCAATATTAATCTCATTCAAAGATACAATTTCATAATTTCCCGACGTGTAATAAATCATATATTTTTGAGGAATATACCATATAGCACTATTATGCTCTGCAGTACTATGTCACAATATATGTACATCTGTATACACTGTTGTCACTATTACAGACTTGTTTAACCCCCAACCTTATACAGTAGGAGATGAGGACATTACTTTTCCTACAAACATCTGTAGTTACTCTCAAATAAAAGCTGTTTAAAAAGCAATCTCATCAGCTACAATGAGGTACACTGTTGACATTTGTGAAGACTCTGCACAATTGGCACATATGGCAATCTGTAATGCCCTGACAATACTGTCACATCTATCAGTGTGGTCACACCTACAAGGCATAGATATGACTCTAAAGTGTGTACAGTCAGAAAATATCTGTGCAGTTGGCAATCATGCCAGCAGTACAGCAATCCAGCCAGAAGGTCTGGGATGACACTTTAGGGAATACATTGCAGTACATCTACATCTGTAACAAAACAGTGCTGTGCTTACCAGGAGCAGGACTACAGCCTTGTTTGATTCCTGATGGACCTGTGAAAAGTTGAGAGAGAGGTAATGTAAACACCAGCTCATGTTGCACTATAATAGGGTAATACATCCATATATCTCACATTTATAGTAGCTATTTTGTTAATTGTTATGTTGGTCATAATATGAGCATGAGTTTCAAACTGCAGTTAACCCCCCCCCCCAAAAAAAAACCACCTGACACCTACTTAAAAGTATTTACACTCTGACACACTGAATGCTACAATATTCTAATGCTGAGCAAACTAAACCTACATGGATGCTCCTCTAGTATGGAAACTGTGGCATCCACATCCACAATATGCAGTGTGATGGATGCCTGGGAGCTGTCGTGTGTTCCAAGGTTAGCCAGAAATTCCTCAGTGACTGACAGAGGTTGTTCCACTGCAGGCCCTCCACCAGTGACACCACATTCCCTGGCCACATCTGCTGTTCTTTTGCATGCAGCATTTATCATATCTGTCACACGGTGTCGGACCTGCTCATATGTCCTGCTCTAGTGACCTATGGCATTAGCATCAAGGATAAGGTCAGCCTACAATGCTGCCCGCTGTTCCCTGTTTTGTTTCCCCTTGGACAGTAGGAGTTCATGGTGTTAACGGAGGTCTTCCAGGATTATACCATTCTCAGCATCCGTAAAAGGGGTGCTGTATCTTGCATGCATGTTTCCTGAAAGAAAAAATGGGAACACATGTCAGGATCACATACATGGGAGTACACTTATGCATTACATTGTGAACAGAAAGATTACATACCTGATGGAGTACAATACTCCTCTGTTGATATGTGCAGATATATAAAGTTTTTGTCAAAATGTTTACTGTGTGAAGAAAGTCTCATACAGAATGATTCCCCTAGCCAGCTGTTTGCCTTTTTAACTTTGTTCTCATTACCAGGCAACTGGCTTTTCACCAATCTGTGGTTCTGAAATGCTAAATGCAGGGAACACACCTGATTTGCAGTATAATCAGCCAATGACATGCAACCACTGAACAAGAGAGAAGGCCTTCATGTAGATATGAAGCACTTTCTGATATGTTGTGCTGGACATTACTGGGGTCTGGATACTATGTCATCCTAGAGAGCACATCTGTAACAGCTAGTTTTACATACAGATGTGTGGGCTATAGGCTGCAGCTGATGCTGCAGGCAATAGGCATAGGCAGAGAGTGTGAACACTTTGGAGGACAGCAAACTGTAAGAGTAACAAGACCACAAAAAGCAAATATATAATGAATAAAATGACCAGCCAGCACAATCCAACCAATTTATTCACTTCTGACGTCTCGGCACAAAGCCTTCAAGGAAGATAAATTACAAACCCAAATCACATGCTTATATCATCATCATCTTTTATCATCATCATCATCTTTCGGCTTTTCCTGTTAGGGGTCACCACAGCGGATCATCTCTTTCCATTTCTTCCTATCCTCTGCATTTTGCTCTGTCACACCAACCACCTGCATGTCCTCTCTCACCATGTCCATAAACCTTATCTTAGGCCTTCCTCTTTTCCTCTTACCTGGCAGCTCCATCCTTCACATCTTTTTCCCAATATACCCATTATCCCTCCTCAGCACATGTCCAAACCAACGCAATCTCATTTCTCTTGCTTTGTCTCCAAACTGTCCAACATAAGCTGACCCTCTAATATACTGATTCCTAATCCTATCCATCCTAGTCACACCGAGTGCAAATCTTAACATCTTTAACTCTGCCACGTCCAGCTCTGACTCCTGCCTTTTTGTCAATGCCACTGTCTCCAACCCATATAACATAGCTGGTCTCACTACTGTCTTGTAGATCTTCCCTTTCACTCTTACTGGTACCCGTCTGTCACAAATCACTCCTGACACTCTTCTCCACCCATTCCACCCTGCCTGTACTCTCTTCTTCACCTCTCTTCCACATTCACCATTACTCTGAACTGTTGATCCCAAGTACTTAAACTCGTCCACCTTTACCAACTCTCCTCCCTGCATCCTCACCATTCCTCTACCCTCCCTCTCATTTATACACATATATTCTGTCTTAGCCCTGCTGACCTTCATTCCTCTGCTCTCTAGAGCATATCTCCACCTCTCCAGTGTCTCCTCAACCTGATTCCTACTCTCACTACAGATCACAATGTCATCTGCAAACATCATAATCCACGGGGCCTCCTGTCTGATCTCATCTGTCAACCTGTCCATCACCACTGCAAATAAGAAAGGACTCAGAGCTGATCCTTGATGTAATCCCACCTCCACCTTAAATGGATCTGTCACTCCCACTGCAGTCCTCATCACTGTCACACTACCCTTGTACATATCCTGTACCACTCTTACATACTTCTCTGCCACTCCCGACTTCCTCATACAATACCACAACTCTTCTCTAGGCACCCTGTCATATGCTTTCTCCAAGTCTACAAAGACACAATGCAACTTCTTCTGACCATCTCTGTATTTCTCCAATAATACTCTCAGAGCAAACATCACATCTGTAGTGCTCTTTCCTGGCATGAAACCATACTGCTGATCACTAATCATTACCTCCCTTCTTAACCTAGCTTCTACTCCTCTCTCCCATAACTTCAAGCTGTGACTGATCAATTTTATCCCTCTGTAGTTACTGCAGCTCTGCACATCACCCTTATTCTTAACGATAGGTACCAAAACACTTTTTCTCCACTCCTCAGGCATCCTCTGACTTTCCAAAATTTCATTAAACAATCTAGTTAAAAATTCCACTGCCATTTCTCCTAAGCACCTCCATGCTGTCATCTGGGCCAACAGCCTTTCCATTCTTCATCCTCTTCATAGCTGTCCTTACTTCCTCCTTGCTAATCTGTTTCACTTCCTGATTCACTATCCCCACATCATCCAACCTTCTCTCTCTCTCATTCTCTTCATTCATCAGCCTCTCAAAATACTCTTTCCATCTACTCAACACACTCTCCTCTCTTGTGAGTACCTTTCCCTCACTATCCTTTATCACCCTTACTTGCTGCACATCTTTCCCAGCTCTGTCCCTCTGTCCAGCCAATTGGTACAGGTCTTTTTCTCCCTCTTAAGTGTCCAATCTCTCATACAACTCTCCATATGCCTTATCCTTAGCTTTCACCACCTCTCTCTTTGCCATGCGCCTCATCTCCTTATACTCATGTCTACTTTCTTCATCTCTTTGACAATCCCACTTCTTCTTCGCCAGCCTCTTCCTCTGTATACTCTCCTGTACTTCCTCATTCCACCACCAGGTCTCCTTGTCCTCCTTCCTCTGTCCACATGTCACACCAAGCATCTTTCTAGCAGTCTCCCTTTCTAGTTCTGCTGTAGTTACCCAGCTATTCGGTAACTCTCCACTGTCTCCCAGTGCCTGTCTTAACTCTTCCCTAAACTCCACTTCACAATCACCCTTTTTTAACTTCCACCATTTAATCCTTGGCACTGTTTTCACACTCCTCCTCCTCTTCTTGATCACCAACGTCATCCTACAGACCACCATTCTATGCTGCTTAACTACACTTTCCCCTGCCACCACTTTACAGTCTCCAATCTCCTTCAGACTGGCCCTCCTACATAGGATATAATCCAACTGTGTGCATCTTCCTCCACTCTTGTATGTCACCCTATGCTCCTCCCGCTTCTTAAAATATGTATTCACCACAGCCATGTCCATCCTTTTCGCAAAATCCACAATCATCTGACCTTCTGCATTTCTCTCCTTAATTCCATACCTACCCATCACTTCCTCATCCCCTCTGTTCACTTCACCAACATGCCCATTAAAGTCCACTCCAATCACTAGTCTCTCACCCTTGGGTGCACTCACCACAACTTCATCCAACTCACTCCAAAATTTCTCTTTCTCATCCATCGCACACCCAACTTGTAGAGCATATGCACTAACAACATTCATCATTACACCATCAATTTCGAGCTTCATAAACATCACTCTGTCAGACACTCTCTTCACATCTAAAACACTCTTGGCATATTGTTCCTTTAGTATAACCCCTACCCCATTTCTTCTGCCATCCACACCATGATAGAACAATAAATCACATGCTTATATACTCATATTAAGTAGTTCAATAAAACAATAGTAACATAAATTAGATAAACCAAACCACTTAAACACAAATCTTCTTTAGTTAAAGTAACAATACATTATAATAAAATCCTCCAATTAAATTCAGAATTCATGCCCTTAGGGCTTAAAGTGTCAAACTTTAAAATATATAATGCTTCCTTATATAATAATTTATTCTTTAAACAAGAATCAAGCAGAAAAACATCTAACTTTTCTAACATCGTACCCTGCAAATGCATCGGATTACTTTGATGTACAGCCTGAAAATGCAAAGCCACTGAACTAGACTCTTTAACATTAATAATGTCCCTCACATGTTCCAACAATTGCACTTTAAAAGCTCTTTTTGTTTGTCCAATATAATGCTTCTCGCATGAACATTTTAGGGCATAAATAATCCCTTGAGTATTACATTTAAAACTGTTGTTTACCTGAAATTTTATTCCATTTATAAATTGAAAGCTGTTAACCACATTTTACACGCCTTACACTTACCACAGACCTGAGTGCCCAAACATAAAATATTAGATGGTAAATCTACCACAGGAATAATAAATTTACCTCTCACTAATATATTCTTTAAACTCCTACCACCTTATAAGAGGTTTTTAAATATTTAGGAAGCCAAGGACATACTTCTTTACTTTGTAAAAAATGCCAATGATGTTTCACTATATTAATCAACTTTTCACTAAATGGACTATAGGTTGTGGTAAAATAAATGTCCAAATCAGTGCCTCCAGATTTGGCACTAGATATAAAAGTTTTGGACATATTACCTCTTTCATTTATTTTATAAACTGCTTTCAATATAGTTGATTCACTATATCCCCTTCTATAAAACATATTACAAGTTTTATATATCGCTTCTTTTAATTCAGAATCCACATTACATAAACTATGTACTCGAATAAGTTCACCATATGGCAAAGCATCTATTGTATGGGGGGGGGGATGACAACTAGTAGCCTTCAAATAATAGTTGTCACCTTCAAACTTCCTGTGCACTCTTGTATGTTCCCCAAAGGGGTCAGAAATATCCAGATCAACATCCAAAAATGAAACCTGTTTACCTTTCTGTACACCATCAGATTTAAGTCCAAACCTATTAACTTGCAAGGACTCAGTAAACTGATCTACCTGATTTTCACCCGCCTCATATAGAAAAATAAGATCATCTATAAAATGAGCATAGAATATAACATGTTCATTATAAAACTTGGCTTTATAAATACATTCTATTTCAAAGAGACCCATACTTAGGTTAGCATATGAGGGGGCAAAAGCTGCCCCCATAGCAGTCCCACGTAACTGTTTAAACAATTCATTATTAAATTAAAAAAATATATTGGACAAACAAAAGAGTAACATGTCTATTATAAATTCAGTAGCAGGGCATTCCCCCAAAAAGAGCCTCACTGCCTCCAAACCAAAGGCATGGGAAATATTGGTATAAAGGCTGTTAACATCCAATGTAATAAAATACATATCATTTAACTGTACGGTTTTAAATTTTTCCAAAAAATCAATCACATCTTTTTATATAAGAAGACAAAGAAAGAACCTTTGGTAACAACAAATAATGCAATAGACATCCCATATTACATAAAACATATTCTTTACCAGAAACAATGGGGCATCCAGGGGGATGCTCTAAGCTTTTATGAATCTTAGGTAAACAATAGAAACAGGCCATACCAGCCTGTTCTATATTAAATTTCTTTTTTGCATCCTCACTGGAAAAATAGCTTAATCTGATACCCCTATTGACTAAATCAACATATTGTTCCTGATCCAATGTATATATAGAAATATCTACTCTTTTATATACATTACCATCATTCAAATTAGCATAACACATTTTCAAATATTCAGGAACACCTAAAATAACTAATCTATTGCCTTTATCAGCAGGTTTAAAAATAAGATTATTATTTCCCCTTAAATTCTGTAATGTAACCCATTCACATTTAGTTAAATTATAATCAATAGTGGACATATCTTTAAAAAACAATTCTATTTCACTAACGACTGAAAAATCAAACATTTGATAAAAAGATTTAATTAAATCATTATCGAAAACAGGTGTAAACTTGTAATTAGATTTTAACTTACTCATATCAGATTTATAACAGGCATTAATGAAATCATCAGATGAACTTGAATAAAAACTTTCATTACCTGAATTAGAATCAATTTCATTAACATCATTAACATCTGCTAAAAACATCTCATGATTATAAAAGAAACATTTTAACTGCAACTTCCGAGAAAATTTATAAATATCACATTTAACATCATGTAAATGCAGAATAACAGTGGTTATAAACTTAAGTCCCATTTCTAAAACCTCTGTTTCAGTGTTACTTAAAGTATGTCCAGATAAATTAACAATATAAGGTAAATTATTACCATTTCCCCTTCTTTGAATACTGAAATTGTTGGGGACGTTGGTTATTATATTGTTGTCCATTACCATTGAATTGTCCCTCCCGTTGTTGCTTCTTAGATTTAAATCCTCCTGGGCCATTAAAGTCATGAAAAGTCCATTGCATACCCTCCAGATTTTGCAGTTTAGGCAAGGAAGGAAAATTGGTTACATTATTGCCAACACCTTGCCCATCCCCACCAGATGTTATTGACCCGTTTGTAGATACAGCAGAAGAAAATGAACACTGTCCTGTTTGAAAATTCACCTGTTCAAAAGACACATGACGGGATGATTTCCTCTGATTGGTCTTAATGAGGAAAGGTTTACCACCATCATAGTCCCGCATATCACGTAGCAATTTTTTCTTCTTTCGGGTCATACATTCTTCTGCATAACCAATAACGTTATTATTAATATCACTCAAAATTTTATCCAGAAACTCAGAATTCATTTGAGTGATAATCTTATGACACGCAGAGTTAATATCTTTACGTAATTCACCCTGCTTGATCCCGTCACATTCAATTAATATAGATACCCACAATAAAGAACACTTATGCGCTGCAAGGACCCATCGTTGATGAAATTTATGATCTATTTCATCGTGCATGTTAAATGGAGTGGAGGGATCGTTAAAGGCTCTCAGACGCCGAGGGGTAATGTCTAACTCAAGATATTTGGACAAACTTTGTATATTCAAAAATACGGAAGTCTCTTTAAATAAGAGTTTTTCCAAAGCATCACATACTCTTTTAGTCTCAGAACCCATAGTAGGTGCAAACCTCCTTCCTACCATGGAAAACAGATCAGTTAATCGATCATTACGTTGTACCTCCCATCTATGCCAAACTGTGGAAAAGCCAGATGGATTACAGCCCGATCCGGTAGCAACCTCTACACGAGACGAACCTGCCAAACCTGAGGAAGAAGGTAAAGGCACATTGTTTTCCATATTATGCTGCGAATCCAGCCCACCATCACAAAATATTCTGGGTAAATCCAAATTCGGATCACTGGCCATATATAGCATGTATCAAGACCACAAAAAACAAATATATAATGAATAAAATGACCAGCCAGCACAATCCAACTAATTTATTCACTTCTGATTTCTCGGCACAAAGCCTTCAAGGAAGATAAATTACAAACCCAAATCACATGCTTATATACTCATATTAATTAGTTCAATAAAACAATAATAACATAAATTAGATAAACCAAACCACTTAAACACAAATCTTCTTTAGTTAAAGTAACAATACATTATAATAAAATCCTCCAATTAAATTCAGAATTCATGCCCTTAGGGCTTAAAGTGTCAAACTTTAAAATATATAATGCTTCCTTATATAATAATTTATTCTTTAAACATATCTAAACATATATAAACATTGGATTACTGTGATGTACAGCCTGAAAATGCAAAGCCACTGAACTAGACTCTTTAACATTAATAAATGTTTAAGGTAAGTATGTTAGCCAATGGTATCATTAACAGAGTACTAGGCAACATGTTTATTTCCTTGAGCAACATAAGGGGTAAATATACCATTATGTCAACTATTTGGGCAGCTGTCAAGCCATGTGTTACATTATGGAAGTCATTTGGAACGTGTGTGCTGGCAGTCCTTGTTACTAGTAACACCTCCATATGTGTATGTTAGTTGTGCAGCTGTGCTAATCTGTAATATCATTATGACATGATTGTGTGCTACACTCTGATATTAGTGGGCCTTATTTGCATTACCTAAGTTAAAATTCTTTGTGAATGCATATTAATGCATGACCTGACACTTTATGCACTTTATAGTTTTGCTATAGGAATATGTCAAGTGTATTCCTATCTGCAGACCTTTGACTTCCATCATTGAAAAGCAGAAATTGCATTTGAAATGCATTGTGTGGATAAAGAGTGCATGACTCAGTCATTCAGTAATGGATTAAATGCTACACACCACTGGATCTGAACACAGGACCATGTGTGGGAAAAATGACTGTTTGCAAAGCATTTAACCAACTGAGCTACTGAGTCACTGTTGCAGTGTGTGTTTTTGTGAAGATATAAATGCACACATACAGGCTGTGACATACCTCCATTGCATCCATTATTATGTACCTGGCATTAAAGGGATGTATTTCTCCAGCAGAGTCACAGTTGAACATGTATTTTACCATTAATGCTTTAGCAGGTGTATTTCTACATGTTGCTGATAAAAGTGCACACTTACCTGCTGTTAGAGACCTCACTTACATCCATTATTCTGTATCTGGCTTTCTAGTGGTGTAGTCCTGTACCAGACTCTAAGTTATACTCCCAGTTTTTCCATCACTCTTTCATCAAATTTGTTCGAGGCAGCAATATGCACAGCTCTGCTTACACACACTTAATGACAGTATCTTGCAATTACTATGTTTTGCTTACAAGACTTGTTTTAATTAACAGCTGCATGTCAGGTTAATCCAGTGGTCTGCAGGTGTGAAGGTCTTGGGTTCTTAATAGGGGGCAGGTGTACATTTTGTATGTGTTTATTATCATTTAAAACACATATATCAATATAGCTCCATTTAGCTGAGCTTCGAGATGCTTTGCAATGTGCTGCATCATGCGGCAATGCCGAAAAAAATTTTAAGAAAAGAGAAATAGGGAGATAGGACAGTGGTGAAATGGTGTGCAAGCAGGGGAAAAACATAGTGAAAGGCAGGTAGGTATGTGTAGGAAGGGTGTAGGAAAGAACCATAGCTATCCATTTCTTGTATAGCAACAACTTTGCATTTTGACAGAATTTGTAGATGGATTTGGACTGTCACCCCCAGAGAGAGGAGTGAGGATAACATAACTGCGTTGTCAAGCCAATTGGACCAAATTACGTGTGTCCAGTGGATATGTATGTGAAATGGAGAACTATGTATAGGATGATATTTTTGGGGGGGGGGCCGGTTCCCATTTTTTTTGTAAGGTGAGAGTGGAATGTTGGGGAAGCGACATAGATACGTGTGGGGAGGTAAGTTGGGAAGCTGAGGAAGCTTTTGTAGACAGACAAGACAGCAGACTGGGTTGGTGTATGACATAAGAAGGGGATGAACACCTTGGATGGGGAGGATGTTGTGGAATCCCAGTCCCAGGTACCTCCACAAGGTAGCAGTGCAACTCAAGTCTCCACCCATGAGACTGTTGACACTGCTCCTTCACTGTCCTAGTGGTGGTGTCTGGGCCCCAGGATAAGACTGCCCCATCAAGGTGGTGAGAATGCCCTCCATCCTGTACAGGTAACTTCCAAAGTTCAGAAGAACATCCTGCACACCAATCCTGGTAGCTCATCATGGATGACAAAATCACCCCCTCCACTACCACTCCCAGAGGGAGGCCCAGCCCCTGCCCATGGGACAGAACTCCTGATACTGCAGGTAGTGTAGGGGTAGCAGAGGGGCTCCACCAGGCTGCCGCCCAGATGTGCTGGGCCCCAGTGCTACAGCCAGAGGAGCCAAGGTAGGTGGATTACCTGGAACCAACCTACCTTGTCACGTTTTAGTAAATTAGATATAAAGACAAGTTAAGATTAGTAATAACTAAACCAATGTTAGTATTAACATAATGGAACATAATATTGATTAATCCAAATACATATGAAGGTATATTATGTGTAACACAACAATAAATAACATAACAGTAAGTATGTTAACAGCAAACCAGTATGAAATAACCCATAAGGCTAACATAACTGTTAGCTTAACAGAATATATTGATATTAAATCATAAGAATAAATAACATTACTAATTTAAAGATGATAAGGGGTGGGGAAAAAGAGAAAAACATACCAGTACTGAATTTGCAGATGATATTACAACACAGACTACTAATACATACTTCTACAGGTGTGCAGTGTAAGTTGTGAGTACAGTGACTCCAATTCTTCTATAGATGATGTTGCACATACATACCTCTCAAGCTGTTAGCATGGGACAGTATGGGCCAAGCACTAACAAATGCAGGTAAACATCTACATAGAACTGTGTCACATACTGTGTTTGTACGTTACTAGCAAGTTGTTCTGTAAACAGATTTGCAAATACATTGCATTCCAGGTAATCATTTATCTGCTAATCAAGGACCAGACAGATTGGGCAGTTGTCAATACATTATGAAGAATCATGATAGTTGAGAGGTATGTTTGTGTACATTAAGTAGACTTTACAGCTGCTCCTGTCTTAGTTGGCTGGCATGGGAGTAAAACCCAAAAACTGTGACTCCAGGGGACATGTGCACTTAATGTAACAATTGACGGCAATGACATTAGAACACACATGCAATGAACTACTGCAATTATTTGAACACATTTACTTATCACAGCACAATCCTGCTTTAAACTTTTTTGTTCCTTTAAATCTGTCAGTTATACACATAACATCTGCCCAGAACGTGGGCTTTCTTACTCATATACATTGTTCTTGGAGTAGGAGGAATAGAGAGCATTATGTGAGTGAAAGTGGCATGAAGACAGCCCTGAACCATACTGTGGGTTGTGTAATGCATTTATCAGGCAATTACCTTTGTATTTTTTATTAATTTCATTTTTACAGTTAACTGGAGTCACATTAGAACACACATCCAATGAATAAAGCCCTACTGCAGTTATTTGCACACATTACTCATCAAACCCCATTTCTGCTTTAAACCTTATTGCTTATTGTTATTGGTACTGTTTATTGTTTATTGCACTACAGTTATCAGAAAATATCTGTACTTACCACACTCACGGCGCATCCTGGCCAGGTGACCAGTGTGAAAGTAGACATTGTGAGCCCATTCAGCTGCAGCTGTTGGAAGAGAAGCAAACCATTATGCAAACCAGTTTTGCACGGATTCAGCTTGTATTTTAGTAATGTAGTAACAAACATACTTACATATTTGTGAGGCATGCTCAGCCCTAGCCTCTTGGACCCAGGTGTCCAAGGTTCCCCTCTTCCTTTGCTTCAGGTTGTCATAGTGGTGATGACACTGCTCACAAGTGCAGGGGATACCAGTAGTCCCTGGTCAACCGATCCTAGGCTTCAACTGGTAACAGCTCTGCAACAGCCTGGGTTCATAGTTCTGTACCAGGAGTCCAACAAACACTCTGGACTCCAGCTGACCACACCACTGTACCCAAAAGTGCACTCCCTCACCAACACAGCCTGGCATATTGACACTTTTCTATGGACTTCAGTGAATGCTGTGAATTCCTGCCTAGTGGCCTTAATACAGGCTGCTTACCCACCCTTACACATCATAGTGTAACATTCAAAAAAGTGCTGCATTACTTAGCATCTTGCAAACCAACTTAGCAGAGGTGAGCATTGTGTAAACTCACACAACCGTGTTTTAGTGTAGCTTAGCAACACACAAACAGGAATAGCCATTGAACATGTCTAAGCAGTGCTTAGCATTGCACAGCTTTTACAAATGTAACAATCTTGTTTTTGAATTAAACCACCCTTTAGGTCACCTCACACATTTCCACAGCAATAAATGTAAAAAAGTATGATTGCTGAGGACTCAAACCCAAGACCTACTACACTTTAGGTTGTGACTCTACCTGTTTAGCTACTTGGATAATGTGAAGACTAGTATTTCTTAACATATAGTACTAAGCTACCTGTTAGCATTGCTAAGCACTGTGCTATGCCACTCCAATGGTCATTCAAAAAATAAAATAAAAACATGTAGACAAAAACACATAATTAATAACATCCAGTTTCTATTTTTAGATGTCTGGCAGATGTCACATATGCATGTGTAAGCACAGCTCAGCACTGTTGTGCTCTGTGCTGTGCTGAGCAAACAGGAATTAAAAAAATTGGAAATAATTAGTTGCATCCAGTTTCTATTTTTAGATGTCTGGCAGGTGCCAGCTGTGTATGTGCAGTGCAGCTCGGTACTGCTGTGCTCCATGCCGCACCACACAAATGGGCAATAAAAAAATAAAGTAAAAAAAAAAAAAAAACCAGTATTAAAATTCACCCATATTTCACTGCTAGCAGGGTACATTACAGGGATTCTTATCCTGTACATAACATCTGTCCAGGAATTGCATGGACAATCCACAACAATGGGATAGCCTCTGCACTTCTGCCTACATGGATTCAATATCCATGTTACTATGATCTCCCTCAGCAGTGCACCATGACTAATATGCATGGCATGCTACTGAGGGGGAACCATGGCCTTGTACATGGGTACATTCCATGCAGGCCCTACACAGAGCCTACACGGGTTTTATTAAGTCCTGGGGGGGGTGTCTATTTTAGATTTCGTGAGGTTGAGGTTTTTAGTAAGGAATTTACTTTTGAGGTCTAAACCTTCTTTATGAGGTATACTTGTATATAGTGCTTTCACATCCAAAGTAACCAAAAGTCAGTCATTTGGGGCAAGATGGTAGTGGTGGAATAAGTTCAAGGACACACAAGAATCCTTAAGATAGTAAGGAGTAGTTTCTACTATGGGGTTTTAAACTGAGTCAAGGTATTGGGAAATGTACTCAGTCTTGTTTTTTTTTTACTAGAAATAATGAGCCTGAAGGGTGGTGATCCTGGTTCTTACATATTTTAGGTATGCCAAAGAGGTTCCCAAGGCTCATCTGATCAGTTGTTAGGAATATGTATTCCTCTGGAGAGATTTTATTATCATGCTAAAGACTACTTAACAAATTATCAATTATAGCCCATTTGTTGTATACCTCATTTAAGGAAAGACTTTTGTAAAAAGTATTGTCAAATAACACTTAGTCAGTTTTATCATAGTATGTATTTTGGTCCATGACTACAGTTCCTTGCCCTTTATCAGCTTTCATGATGCAGCTTGATTGGTCACAGCTGAGTTCTTTGAGGGCTTGGGATTCTGCCATTTTGAGGTTAAACCATTTAATTTTGTTTTGATTAGAAAGATGCTTGCATATGTCTCTGTCTCAAATCATAAGGCAAATGTAGAGTGTATTGTGAAGCACTGGATTGTAGAGACTCCATTTTCTGGAGTAAATGGCTGGGGTTGGTTCACTGTCACTGGAGTTGTTGTTGAGAAGATGCTTAAGATTTAATTTCCTTAAGTAGAATCTAAGGTCTAGAAGGACTTTGGTTAAGTCTGCTTGTTGTGCTGGAATATAAGTGAAGTCCTTTTGGAGAATGCTAAGATGTTCTGTTTTAAAACTGTGTTGTGTGGGGTTAAAGATAAAGCCAAGGTTTGTTTTAGAGTGGGAATTTGCATTTGTCAGTGCCACTAATTTCTCCCCCTGAATCTTCCTCTTCCTCTGGCCCTGCCTCGTGCTCTCGAAGGGGGGTTCCTTACTCTTGTCATTATCCTTAGATATAGATGCTAATGTAGTTTCACAATTAACTTTAGAGCACTCTACAAAACATGTCTACTTTGCTTGTTCAAGCTATGGAGGGTGTTGTTCTGCTGAAACTGATAACTCTTCTTTCTGAACATCTTTTTTTTTCTCATGTTGTATAATCTATTTTTGATTGATTTCCACCATGGTGGCTTTTTTCTGTGGGCAAGTTTTGAACCATTCTGGTACAGTTGAGGCTATACACTTGTAAAGCTGTTTATACAGTCCATTTCTGTACACTTCTGTATAGGAGTCTTTGCTGTCAGTGGTGGCAGAAGGTTTGAAAATAGATATGCCATCTCTTATGAGACTATAGCTTGCTTTGCAGAGAACTTTCCAGCTTTTGGATCTTGGGGGGGGGCATTGGGGGGTCAGATACTATTGTTACACTGAACGTGACTGATGTATGGTCAGACATTACCAGTGAGAGTCTGACAAATGGGTTGGTGCAGAGATAATCTGTGTTGGTGAGTTCTAGGTCAAGGGCATTTGAGGCCCTTGTGAGTGTGCAGACTAACTATTCCAGAGTCTTTGTGTTTACAAAGTGCAGAAACCTTAGGGCAAGTGTGGTTGAATATGTATATGTATCTCTATCAGTGGAAGGATAGTTACAGTGACCCATGCCTAGGGTGTTGGACTGTATTATATGTGACTCAAGTAGGTCCATGAAGGCAGCGAATGGTTTCCGTAATTTATGCTGGTGGACCAGCAGCTAACAATGTCATGGTGGGGGTTCCCCTACAGTTAGTTGTACCTGTAGTAACTCTAGAGAGTGTTACTGCTGAACCTTTTGAGGTGTACTTGTGTTTTATGAAGATGTATACAGCTCCTCCTTTAGTTCTTTTACATTCCTTTTTCTGCCTGAATGTGTGGAAGGCATTATAGCCTTTCATGGCCTGTACTCTCTGTGGCCCTAAACCATGTCTATGTGGCTGCACAAACATCATCAGTTTTCCAAGTAAGAAGTGCCTCCATTGAGTGTATTTGTTGATTTTTTGACTCCTAGCATTAAAAAGCATAACATTGACTTTGTATTTTGAGGATATTTTCACATCAGAAAGTTTGTTCTTATGACATTGCCTAAAAAATTCATTATGCCTGAGTCAAGTACCTTGCCCAGTAACCAAAAGGCAAAGGGTGACTGTCAAAGGAAAAATATACTTTAAAAATGATCAAAACACAGTAGGTTCAGGTTAAGGCACTTTAATCTTGAAGCAAGGAGACAAAAACATGCTAATACAGAGTTTGTCTAACCAGAAGCAGGAAATGCATTCATTTTTATAGGTTATCAAATTAATCCTGTCCTACCATGCTGACGTAACGAATTACCACCTTTTGGTCATCATCTGCTGACCATCTTTCCCATGATTTTCTGCTGATTTAAACAATTTTTATGTGAAACATCCTGAGGAAAACAACATGGCCTTGGTTACTTTCAGTTAGATACTTGTTATGTTACATTCAAGATACTATAGCTAAATCGAACACAATGCTAGCAGTTCATTTCTCTAATAAGCCTTTGTCTAACTTATCTCTAAACTACTGCAGCTGCAGAGGTTCCCATCCTCTGAACAAGGCTGTCTGTCTGGAATCATTACATTTATTCAATGGTATATTGTCTATTCGTATGCTTCTGACCTAGCAGATTAACACCTGCTTCTCAAGTACATTTTCACAAGGCATAAACAAGAATATTGCTGTGCTAGCAGTTACTAGGTCAGAGGGCAATTTGCAAGTTTCGGTAAGCATGCTGCAGTTTTAATAAGGCATATTTTGGTCTCATATGAAACTCAATTTGTATAGATCACAGTGCATAAGAAATAGAATGAAAAGCATATTAAAAACACTCGATTATTAATTTGTCATTAAGCATACACATATTAATACATATTTTTCTAACATCTCCCTCCTGTTAATACTTTTTATTCTATTTTCAAAAACAAAGGATAAACAGTTTGCTTCTTTTCCTAACCTCTTCCATTTAGGATTTGCAGTTAAGAAAGTCATTCAGTTTAAACTTTTATGAAAGCATCTCACATTCTAGCAGCTCTTCAAATTCAGTACTTTGATACATAGTTTCAGATACGGATATATCTATGAATTCCTTAATTAATTTCTTCATGCAGGGGATTCCGCAACAAATACAAGCTCCTATTAGGAGGAATCCTACCCCAATAGCAATCAGTATGTTCATAAAGATGGAGTCCCACCCCCCCAAAGGCATCTGAAAAAACTCTGTCAGAGGGTTTGGGCCTGGTTTAGTCATGGCCGACACTTGCTGAATCACCTCAAGATGGTCGTTTATCTCATGCTGGTGGTCAGGAATGAACACACAACACTCTTCTTTGATTAAAGCACAAGTTCCGCCTCTCGCTGCTAGGGTGAAGTCAAGAGCCATTCGGTTTTGAAGCACTACAGTTCTCATGGCATTCAGTTCATCAGTTATCAGTTCAAGGGCAGAAAAAGTTGCATTACTCATTATCTCAAGAAGTTTAGACAGTTTTCGCACTTCCCATATTGATTTGACTCCGCCATACATGGGTGATATACCTGCCCAGGATATAACAGCATCGCTCAAGTCCATGTGCACAAGTTTGGTTCCCACATTACGATGGTTTTTCCACCCCGCTTCGATTCGTCCTACTGGATTCTCCGGTTTCTTAACAGTCTTTTTGGTTACGTCTCATGTATTTCGAATACTCCCTTGAGGCAAAGCTGCAGTGTGTCGGATGGCCGGAACCAGGTATCCCAAAAAACAACTGCCAGACCAATTCTCAGGTAACCACTTATATGCCTTTTTCCCACATACAAAATAACAGTCCTCTACTTTTGTCATTACTTTGTTACGAAATGACTGCCCTGCATGAAACATTTTCTTATCTATCACTGATAACTGTTTGAAAAGTACAGGATTGTGCTGTACCTGATCAAGAGTTTTATGCATAGATTTCAAAAATGAGTCATAATCTGTACTACAAGATCCGCTCAAATCATTTGGTTTTCTATAACATTTGTACTGTACAGTAACATTACATTTACTCCACCCAACTTGGATGGAGTCATTTTTATAAAAACATACAATTCCTTTTTGTGTCACAGGCAAATACAGTGCTACCTTATCTTGTGCTTTAATAGCAACTGTGTCAAAAACCAGATTTTCCCAGGTCTCATTGACCCCTAGGGGGATAGCAGTCGTTAACAAACCCCGTATGCTGTTGGTATGGCCGTACAGACCCAGCAGTTCGAAACATTGAAAGTCTCTGCGTATACACGTGTAATTGCCTGATAAGTGTTAAAGTTCGGATGCCAGTCTATGTTTGGTTCATTACGTCTAATCAGTTCAACCTTTGTGGCAGGAAAAAAGTATGGCCACAGCAAAAAGAACAGTGTGATCAATATTGCAACAAAAACAATCGTACAAGTTTTTTGAAATTGCTCAGTGTCTCTACTCACTCTGTATCTGGCCATTTTGTTCTTGTTGTGCAACAGTAACAAAGTTTTTGTCCAGTTCAAAGTTTTTAACCAGTTTACAGTGCGTCAAATGGATCCAAGAAGCTCGTTCAGCGATTTTGACTGCGGCGGGTGTTGACAGCAGTACTTGGTACGGACCTTCCCACTTCGGAGAGCTCCAATTCTTCTGTTTCGTAATCTTCACCCAGACCCAAGTGCCTGGGGTTACTGGTGCTTCCGATTTCGGTTGCTCTTTATCTGAAACAGAATTTAACTGCAAAAGTTTGTTATTCAAAAATCTCCTCATATATCCTGCAAGTGAACTGTCAGCCTCCTGCTCTGTAGACATGAGAGGTTTCCACTGAGGTGTATAATATGCCCTCCCAAACAAAGTTTCAAAAGGAGTTAATCCCTTTACATTTGGAACAGTTCTCATACTCAACAGTGCTAAAGGCAAACAGTGCACCCAATTTTTCTGTGTTTCTTCTATCAATTTCCTAAGTCTATTCTTCAGTACCCCATTATGTCACTCTACTAGCCCTGCAGATTGGGGGTGATACGCAAAGTGATTCTTTAACGATATTCCGAAGTAACGACTAAGTTGTTGGATTGTTTGGTTCACGAAATGTGTCCCGTTATCACTATAAATCTTTTCCGGTATCCCAAATCTGGGTATAATTTCTTTAACAAGGACCTTTGCAACCGTAGCTGCATCTGGGTTTTTAGTTGGAAACGCTTCTACCCAGTTGGAAAACATGTCTATAATAACTAGGCAGTATTTCTTATTCTCACATTTATTCAATTCTATGAAGTCCATACAAATAGTATGGAACGGATATGGTGGTGTTGGAAAATTCCCTCGCTTAGGCTTCAATGCCCCTTGTGCATGATGCTTGTTACAAACATGGCATACTGCACAAAATTTTTTTGTATAGTTTGTAAACCCATAGGTTGTAAACACTCGATTCACTAACTGTACCATCCCCCCTGTTGAGACATGGCTCTGCCCATGGCCCAACAATGCTGCATATCTAAATAAATTAGATGGCAAAATCGGTTTCTTTTCCTTGGAGATGTACAGTCCCTTTTCAAGGATTGCTCCTCGTTTTATCCACTTTTGTTTCTCAAGATTTGTAGTAAGTGTCTGCATTGTTTTTAACATTTCTAAATCTAAAGTCTCTGAGGGTTGTGATTCTTCACTCAAAAGAAAAAGTTTCTGTGGCTGAAGCTGCCTGCTTTGCAGCTATATCAGCCCGTGCATTACCTTTTGAAATTCTATCCTGTTGTTTTGTATGAGCTACGCATTTGCAAATAGCTACTTTCTTAGGTAACTGAATTGAATCTAACAAGTCTGGAATAAGTTGCGCATGGTTAATCAGTTTACCAGTAGATGTTATCATTCCTCTATTTTTCCACTGTTGCGCAAAAACATGTACAGTAGAAAAAGCATACTGACTGTCAGTATAAATGTTCACTTTCTTACCTTTTGCTAAGGTACATGCCCTTGTTAAGGCAATCAATTCTGCTGCTTGTGCAGATAAATTGTGTGGCAAAGATTTTGCTTCTAAAGTTTCAGTATCAGAAACGACTGCATACCCCACTAGGTTCTGTCCTGTAGGACCCCTCCTGCACGAGCCATCCACATAGCATGTCACCTCGGCATCATCCAAGGGAACATCCGTAAGGTCTTGTCTAGGTAATGTCTTTTGCTCAATCTCCTGCAGGCAGCAGTGCGGTTTGCCATCTACAGGGGTTGGAAGCAAAGTTGACGGATTCAAAGATGTGCATCGTTCAATTGTCATATGAGGTTGGCCCAACAGAATGGTCATACAAGAAAGATGCCTAGCTGGAGAAAGATATGCTACTTTTTCTTGCAGTAAAATAATTGCGACTGCATGAGGCACTCTCAATGTGAGACGGTGGAATAATACTACTGAGGCTGAAGCCTGCACTGCCATTGCAGCTGCAACTACTGCTTGTACACAGTGGGGCAAAGACTGCGCCACTGGATCTAACTGTGATGAATAATAAGCTATGGGGCGTTGTTTGTCCCCATGTTGCTGTGTCAACACTGATGTCATATAACCTTGCTTACAATCTACAGTTTGAATAAACTGCTTGTTATAGTTTGGTAATCCTAAAACTAAGGATGATGCTATCAATTGTTTCAGCTTACAGAAAGCTGCTTCTGCTTCAGGTGTCCATTGTAATAAATCTTGTGCAGCCATCGGCTTTTTAAATATTAAATCAGCCAGTGGAGCAGATCCCAAAGCATAGTTTGGTATCCAACTCCGACAAAAATTAGTAGTTCCCAGGAAGGACATCATTTCCTTCTTGGTAGTTGGTCTGGGTGCTTGTAAAATCGCTGTTTTTCTGTCTTCATCTAATATTCTACCTTCTTTGGATATTACATATCCTAAGTATTTAACTTGTTTTCTCCAAAGCTGTAACTTGTCTTTGTTTACTTTGTGACCTTGAGTAGCTAAAAATTGTAACAAAGCTATTGTGTCTTCTTTGCATTCTTGCTGGGTGGGGGCTGCCAGCAGAATGTCGTCTACATAAAGTAGAATCTGACTACCTTTCGGTGGGATAAATCCCGCCAGGTTGCTTGCGATTTCTTGTGCAAATATCGTTGGACTTTCACAATACCCCTGTGGTAATCTGGTATATGTGTACTGCTTTCCCTGAAATGTAAATGCAAACCAATATTGTCTGTCAGGGTGTATCGGTATCGAGAAAAATGCATTACTTATGTCTACCACTGAAAAATATTTCTGTTCTGGCTTTAAATCATTCAGTAAGGTTCATAGGTTCATAGGTTAGTACTAGGCTATCAGCCCTAGGGCCTATACAAGCCTAGCCATAACAATTCCCTGAATATTTCTTCCCACATTATTTACTTTCCTGGACCCCTGTCTAGCAGGGCGACTGACGTGATCCCTGGGGTGAATTTCCTTTCTCCCATCCAATCGTCAAGGTTCCTCTTGAAGAGGTCCAAAGAGGCACTCTGCTTGACATGTATGGGCAATCTATTCCAGAGTCTGGGGAGTCTCTGGGTCAGGAACCTATCCCTCCAACATGTTTTGTTTATTGTGATGACAAGGTTTAGATCCCTGGAGCGTGTAGCTCTGAGGGATTGGGATTTCTTTAAGTGTAGCATGTCCAACAGCTCTGGGTTTGACATGGCCTTGTATGTTAAGCAGAGATCGCCTCTGAGTAGAAGATATGCGACAGAGTATAGCTGGAGTTTTTTAAGGCGGTATGTGGATCTGGCACCGTTGGTGCTCTGGGTATAACTGCATTGTTCACTGCTTGTAAGTCTTGGACCATACACCATTCCCCGTTTGCTTTCTTGACAGGAAATAAAGGTGTGTTAAATGGTGAATCAGGGGATTCTATTAAGACTCCTTCCTTAAGTAAGGCTGCTATGATATGTTTGATTCCTACCTCTGCATCTTTTCTCAAGGGATACTGTCTTTTCTGGGGTCTAAAAGCTGACTTTGGCATTATGGTAACTGGTCCTGCTGTTCGTATTAGTCCTACATCTGATTTCCCTGCTGACCAGAGAATGTCTGGTATGTCTTGCAAGGCTTTTTCTTCTTTTTCCAATAATAGTAATACTCAGCTGTCCTCACTAGCCTGTGAGTGTACAGCTGTGTGTGTCTGTGTGATCCAATTCAATTTCTGTTTCATTACTCCTTGTTCTGAGAGTTCTAGTTCTGTCTGTTTTTCCCACCTCGTGACTTTCTCACCTAAGTCTACCCATTTTAAAGTTTTATTCTTAGTCAAACTAACATGGGGCAGTCGATTAGATTTGTAGAGTGTTAAAAATTCCTGGGGCAATGAACAGCTTGCTACACTGTTCCCTTCTGCATCCCAGTACAAATTTCGCAATACCAGCCTGTTTGCATGGTTCTGAAACAATTCTTGTTCATAATCTTTATCAGGACCTGGTCTATTACAGTAATATAGAGTACAATGCAACAAATGCTGTTTGTCAATGTCGAGGGAGGGGAACTTGCTGATAGCTACATTCATTAGTTCTTCGGTTACTGCCCCTAGACCAGTCATAGCCAAGTCTTGGCTGTACCAATAATGCATTTCACCCTCCGGTCGCACTACAAAAGTGTCCATTTGTCGCTGTGCTTCCATACCCTGCATGGTTGGAACTACTGCTATGCCAAATATCTGCATTAAATCTCTACCCAAAAGATTCACTGGGCATTTTGCAGAAACTACAATTTTACTTTTCTGAGTCATCCCTGAAACAGGGTCTATTATTGTAATGTCACGGGAGAGTGGCTCCCGATATAGCTGTCCGTTAGCTGCTTTCACTAGTATATAGTCTGGTGATTCTGTATCTTCCGGTAGTTTGGAAGGGTGCATCAGGGTGCGTGAAGCCCCTGAGTCACACAAAAATTTAACTTCCCTCCCCTCCACCAGAAGCATCACTTCCAGTTTTGTGTCTGCTAAGTAAAGGTCTAAGCTCAAAAGAGCTAGGTCCAAAATTTCATTTTCTTCTACGTCTGTGTATTCATATACATCCTCTACCCCTTGTGTCACATCCTCTTCTCCTGCTATCACATTTACACTTACCTTTTCCTGCTCACTTTCACCCAATGATTCCTGACTATCATATAGTCATTCCTCATCTTCCTTATTTTCTGTAGTCGCCTTCTTATTTAGCCTGCAATCCCTTGCTAAATGTCCTTTTTTCCCGCACTTAAAACACTCACCCTTTTTCTATCTTTCTTCGGAATCTTCTGATCGTTTGTCAGATTGTTTATTTCCCTGGGTATTTGTCTTACCCTTTTTTCCAGTTTGTACTACAAATACTTCTGACCCATCTTCTGCTGAAAATACTTGGGTTTTCTTTTTCTTTTTACTATTAAAATGTCTTTCTGCATGTCTAGCATATTCAAGTAAGGCTTGTAACCTACTTGTTCGGTGATCTATCATATGCTTCGTAATGAAGCTACTAATAGGTGCAATGCACCCTTTCAAAAATGCGTTTTTCAATTGTTGTTCATACGGGGAATCATTCGCTTAATTTTCAGGAACTGTCATGCCACTATGATTGTTAAAGCATTCTAATAATCTGGCATAGTACCCATCTACTGTTTCTTTTTCCTGCTGTATGCATTGATTAATACAAGTCCAATCAGCCCTAGGCTTCCACTTTTCAGAGATTTGGTTTGTCAGACCTTTCACTCTGCCATCCAGTTCTGCATCAGTATGTGGGAGTGGTCTAAGTTGTGCGTCACGAGGATTCCAGCTGCCACAAATCATGTGCCAATATGGACCTACAATTTGTCTAACTACTTTTTCTACTTCCTCTCCATTCAAATGGTAACTTAATCTCATACCCTGTAAATCTTCTAAAAACTTCCTAAAATTCACTTTTGGGTGGGGAATACCTTCTGTGACCTTCCGGATATCTTCCGGTGTCCATGGACTATAAACTAAAAGAGTCAGATCCTGTCCTGCCTGAGGATTCGGTACTTCTATGAGTGGACATATCTCTTCTTCACTCATAGCTTGTGATGCTCTATTTAACTCATTTAATTCAATTTCCCGCCTCAAGTCGCGTGTTCGAGACCTGGGCTCGATGGGATCCCTGACAAACGGTTGTGCTTTTGCAGGGGCAGCTGGGTATAGCGGAGGTGGATCAGCTCGTCCACTCGCTTCATATTCTGGTAACGGAAGTGTAGGGGGCGAAGGAGGGGCCGTCGCTATTACTAAATTATTATCTTCTTTGTCTAAAAACATTGTTTTTGAATTTTTAATTCTTTGCTCCCTACGATTTGCTTCCTCAAGCCACCTGTGTGCCTGAGGGACTCCTAATTGTCTCTGCTTTTTTAATTTGCCTTTTGCGTCTATTTTTAACTGTTTTACAAGTTTCATAAGTGCGAGTTTATCTAAATTACCCTCGAATTTGTACTTATTGACCCATTTGGTATAATATTTAACATTATTGGAACGCTGTAATTGCATATACTTCCCATCTTCAGTTAGGGGCGTGCCCCGGGAACTTTTTGTGCACTGATTTCCCATTGGTGTCTTAGCTAAGCTGTAAATTGTTACGTAACCCTTTCTAGCACGTGGTACTACAAATCTACACCTTTTTCACAGTTTATCTAGAATAACTGTCTACCTATTCTGCTTCCCTGATCTATGACAAAAAACAGTAACACCTTCTTCTGTCTCTAATTTGCATAAGCAATTTACCTGACAAAAAAAGAATAGTTCTGTAACTAGTCCCTGATCTTGAAACAAAAATAAGGTAATTCCTCCTTACCTGACCCTCTGTGAGTTGATCCACCGGATCATTGACTCGTCCTCCAATCCCATATCAGAAACAGTGGCTGGCCTCTTTCGAACGACAATTCAGTCGGAGGTCTTTCAAAGTAGAAGAGCCAATTTGGCCTCTTCTCCGTATGGATGCATGCCACCGGACCCAATTCTGACCGAGGTCCAGAGCGAGAGATACGTTTTCCAGTCCAAAGGACCAATCTGTCAAAGGAAAAATATACTTTAAAAATGATCAAAACACGGTAGGTTCAGGTTAAGGCACTTTAATCTTGCAGCAAGGAGACAAAAACGTGCTAATACAGAGTTTGTCTAACCAGAAGCAGGAAATGCATTCATTTTTATAGGTTATCAAATTAATCCTGTCCTACCATGCTAACATAACGAATTACCACCTTTTGGTCATCATCTGCTGACCATCTTTCCCATGATTTTCTGCTGATTTAAACAATTTTTATGTGAAACATCCTGAGGAAAACAACATGGCCTTGGTTATTTTCAGTTAGATACTTGATATGTTACATTCAAGCTACTATAGCTAAATCGAACACAATGCTAGCAGTTCATTTCTCTAATAAGCCTTTGTCTGACTTATCTCTAAACTACTGCAGCTGCAGAGGTTCCCATCCTCTGAACAAGGCTGTCTGTCTGGAATCATTACATTTATTCAATGGTATATTGTCTATTCATATGCTTCTGACCTAGCAGATTAACACCTGCTTCTCAAGTACATTTCCACAAGGCATAAACAAGAATATTGCTGTGCTAGCAGTTACTAGGTCAGAGGGCAATTTGCAAGTTTCAGTAAGCATGCTGCAGTTTTAATAAGGCATATTTTGGTCTCATATAAAACTCAATTTGTATAGATCACAGTGCATAAAAAATAGAATGAAAAGCATATTAAAAACACTCGATTATTAATTTTTCATTAAGCATACACATATTAATACATATTTTTCTAACAGTGACAGATGATGACCATTCCTGGGAAAGCAGCATGGTCTGTTGACCATATTATCCCAGCCAGACAGCTACAGGATCCCCTGGAGTGACACCAGTAGCTAAGCCAGTTGTTGCAGCTGATAAATCCTTTGTTTCTATTGAGGCATCATCCTAGGTGAGGGTAGTGTAGATCATACCTTTAAGATTGAGATGTGAACATGTATGTATGTAAGCTCTGTTTGTTAACTAGCTAATTTATGTTTAAGATACTGCTATCCATCCTGATGTGTTTGTAAGTATTAACGCATCTGAATGAAACCCCAGGCCTTCTTGTTATATGTGTTAGAGATGAACGAACAACATGGTGTCAGAAGCGGCATGTCTAAAGGACATGAAGTCAAAACCGGCATATCCAAAAGGGCCTGAAGTCATAACCAGCATACCAAAGGGGCATGAAGTTTAAAACAGCTTGGCAAAAATTATTTAAGGCACTTATCCAGATGCTGGTGGACCATCCGAAAAATGTGCACACTTTGTAAAACAGGTCAGAAATTAATTTCAGGTATTAAACTTGCTCAGCACTATTTCTTTTTTGCATAATATAAAATGAGGCATACAGAATGCTCTAAATAACATTCACATAAACAGATATGTATGGTATTGATAAAAAAATATTCAAATTACTATGGAAAATGTTTGAAATAATGTCCAAATTGCATTTAAAAAAAAAATAACGGGAAGTGACCCCATTTTCGCAAAGCATGTGTATTTTTGTATTAAGCAAAGATATCCGAATTATCAGAAGTGTATAAAGTGTTCACATGTTTGTGCAATGTTACTGTAAAGTTATTTCGCAAAGTACAGCCATTACAAGGCAAATTTCAGAAAGTACAGCCATTACGGAGTGTATTTCACAAAGTAAAGTATTTTGAAGAGTGTATTGTGCGTTTGAATGTTGTTACAAGCTCACAGAACAGTTTGTTCATATATAATTACAAGGACAATATTTTAAATGTTTTTATGTATGCTTTGTGGGCATGGCAGATGGATTTTGAAAACCCACTGCACTTGTGTTTGACAATAATATTGCTGAGAACTGGAGAGTGTTTGAGCAAGAGTACGACATTTTCATACAGGCTGCATTTTCTGATAAAGATGACTGTACAAAACCATTAATTATACTTAATATAGCTGGGTCAGAAGCTATAGAAAGGGAATGTTCATTTGTGTACGTACCTGCTATTTATGCTATTTATGAAGAAGGGGAAAAGTGTTATATTGTTGTACAGGCTGAGTCAAGGGAGGACCCAGAGTGCTTAAAATGTAAATTTAGAGAAATGTGTAACCCCCCCCAGACAAATGTTACAATGGAAAGGTACTTATTTTATACAAGGGATCAAAAACATGGTGGAACATTTGCAGCATATATAACTGACCTGAGAAAGTTAAAACATGCAGATTTGATGACTTAAGGGTGGAGTTGATAAAAGACAGACTTGTGTGTGACATAAAAGATGATGCTGTGAGAAAAACTTTGCTTCAAGACAGTGATTTAACTTTGAATAAGGTCATTGAGATTTGTCAAATTTACGAGCTTACAGAAAAGCACACAAATATGCTTACAAATGACAGCAGCTCTAGAAGGCACAGTGATAAAGCTTATGTTAATAGTAAGCAGTACATGGTTAAAAGAAACAGGCCCAAGCACATGGCAGCTGTAACCCCTGCAGCACTCACTGGTAAACCCTAGAACTTTCTAGCACATTCCAGACTTTGCACAGCCTCGGTGAAGCATAAGAGTGGGTCAGCAAACTCAAAGCATTGGCCCCAACCCAGTTTCATTGCCATCAACTGTTGTAATTGCAGCAGTAATTATGAATCTAAAAGAGGAAGATGATTAGCTTTCGGTCAACAATGCCACAAATGCAATAAGTGGAATAATTTCAAAAGATTTTGTAAATCAAAAGACCCATATTCTTTTATAAAAATGGAACATTTAAGAAACGAGTTGATCACTTAGACTGTGACAAGCCTACTCTTTATGTTGATGGTGTGTCAGTGCTTCATGAAACAGTCAATGCAGTAGAGTTAAGGGCCAAGAATGAAGTATTTTGTGCTGTTTGGATAAATGGCAAACCCATAGAGCTCAAAGTTGACACAGGTTCTAAGTGCAATATTATGTATGCAGAAACATTTGTGAGAGCATGTAAAAGTGAAAAGCTTGATATGGCAAGGTGTGTGAAACTTGTTGTTTATGGAGGTGAAGAAATTCAAACTGAAGGCTCAATAGTGCTTTCATGTTACTTCCAGCAGAGCAGAAGAAATTACGACTTGTTATTTTATGTGGGCAGTAGGAAGGTTCAGTCATTATTAGGGCTCACAGACACTGAAAATGGGATTGCTTTCATTTAATAAGAAAGTCCACCATGTTAGCTTAAAAGACCACTACTCTAATTTTGCCCAGTATGTTTTTTCTACCTATACTGATCTTTTTGAAGACAAAGTAGGCAAACTTCCAGTTGTGTACTCCATGAAGTTAGATGCAGGGGTCAGTCCAGTTATCAGGCCACCACATCAAGTTCCAATAGCCATGCAGGACAGAGTCAAACTGAGTTAGATAAAATAGTGCAACAAGGTGTAATTTGTCCAGTAGAAACTCCAACAGAATGGGTATCTTCCATGGTGGTAGCTGAAGAAAAGCTCAGATGATATCAGAATATGTATTGATCCACAAGATTTGAACAAAGCATTAAAAGACCTCAGCATCCAATGTGCACAGTCAAAGAGGTTGCAGCCTTTATGCCAAATGCCACTATTTTTTCTGTCTTAGATGCAAAGAGTTTGTTTTGGCAAATTCCGCTTGACAAAAAAATCGTCATTGGTCACTACATTCAGTACTCCATTTGACAGGTACAGATTTTTGAGAATGCCATTTGGGATAAATTCTGCAAGTGAAGTCTTTCAGTGTGCAATGGAGCACATTTTTTCTGGGTATCCTTGTGCTATCATAGTAGACCTCATACTAGTAGGAGGTCATGATGAAGCAGAACATGATAGAAACCTCAGAAAAATTCTAGAAAGGGCACGTCAAGTGAATCTTAATCTCAATCCACACAAATACAAATTCAGGCTACAAGAAGTTCCATATGTTGGTCAGTTATTTATGAGTACAGGCCGGTGACCAGACCATTTAAAGCAATCAGCCATTCCGAGATGCCAGCTTCAGACAATGTTCAACCCTGGAGCATTTTCTTGGCATGGTCAGCTAACTAGGCAAGTTCATTCCAGACTTGACCACCTATCAGCACCACTCAGAGAGCTGACACTGTATCCTGGTCTTGGTTAAAGCATTTCCAAAGAGTATTTGATGTCCTGAAACAGGAATTGCTAGTCCACCAACAGTTACATACTTTGATGTTCACAAAGCAGTTATACTTTCCTGTGATGCTTCAAAATTTGGTCTTGGTGCAGTCATTCTACAAGAGGATCAACCTGTTGCCTATGCATCGAGAACTCTTACATAAACTGAACGGCAGTATGCCCAGAATGAGAAACAGCTTTGGAAATTCTGTTTGCTTGTTTGAAGTTACATGATTATGTTTATGGTAGGCCTATCCAGATCGAAACAGACCACCAGTCACTAGTCACTATCTTGAGAAAGCCTATGCATTCAGCCATAGCCTGACTGCAATGTATGATGCTGAGATTACAAAAGTACAATTTCATTCTTGTATACAATAAAGGCAAACGTCTTTGTCTTGCTGATACAATATCCAGATTGCCCAGAAATACCACTGAACAGAATGACCATCAAGGAAGTGAGAAATTTTTCTTCCACACATCTTGATGAGTTGAGAGATCACACAGCCACAGATCCAGTTTTACAAAGGATCAACCACTTTATCAGTCAAGGATGGCCGTCAAAGCAATCTAGTTTACCTCAAGAAGTGCAACTTTATTTTCCATACAGAGATGAGCTTTTGTCTGACAAAGGTATCACAATAAAAGATCTGAAAGTCATTGTCCCAAAGTCCTTGTAACCTGAGTAAATTACTATTCTGCATCGTGGTCACCTAGGAGCCGAATCTACCAAAAGAAGGGTAAGAGAGATAGTATTTTGGCCTTCTATGTTACAAGACATTGAGAGAGCACTTTCTTCTTGTTCAGTATGTAAAAGTACTAAGCCACATCAACAGAAAAAAACGCTTCATCTTAACCAGATTCCAAAACTACCATGGTCGGCAGAAGCCACTGATATCTTTGAGTGTAATGGTCAACATTATTTGGAGTTAGTGGACTCTTACTCCAGTTGGTTAGAGATTAACTTACTTCCTAACCTAGCATGTAGTAGTCATTACTAAGATGATTTTGCTGTTCATGGAAGCCCGCACAAAATTATTTCTGACAATGGCACACAGTTTACAAGCCAACTGTTCAAAATATTTGCTAAAGAGTGGAACTTTTCTCAAGCCACAAGTAGTCCAGAGTACCCGCATTCAAATGTTTGACAGAATGCACAGCACAAAGTGCAAAACAGTTACTTGAGAAGTCAAAACAAGACAACAGTGATGTTTTCTTCAATCTCTTAAATCTCAAAAATATTTCTCGTGATAAACATTTTGGTTCACCTGCTCAGACGTCTGTCGAGACAAACCAGAACCACATTGCCATTGAGTAGTCAATGAAAAAGAGCAGATCAGTGCACTTTTGAGAAAACATCTATTCCAGAATTCCTACTATGATAAGACCAGTAAACTGCTCAATCCATTACAAAAGGGAGAAGTGGTAAGGATGCAAATGTCCAAAGGTTATGATTGGATTGTTGTTGTGAAGAATATTGGTTCAGAGCCAAGATCATACATTATAAAATCAGAAGGAGCAACATTTAGGTGGAATCGGAAACATTTACAACCGGTGTCTGAGCCTATACCACAGCACATAGCCTGTGAGATAGACTCTTTATCTCAGAGTGAGTTGTTCAGTGTTCCAATTCCAGAGGAAGTTCCAGAGGACATTCCTGTTCCTATGACAAATCCAGAAGTTCCTGATACGAGTTATACACTGTAGACTGTCGCTGTTGCTAATTCTAATCTCAGCTGTTATGTCACAAGATATGGTTGAATTTCTAAACCCTGTATTAGATATGAAGCAACTTGGACACAAACATTGTGTTTTGTTTCTAATGTACAAAGTAATGCATGCCTAGCTCTAACATTGTTTTGTATAAAGGGTAATTTTTTTTTAAGAGGGAGGATTTAGATCAATGTGTGTGTGTATATACCTTTAAGAAGCTATCCAAGGGCTTGCACTAGAGAATAAATACTGAGCGCATGCGAGCCTGACATCCATTTTGTAGTTAGCTGTTCAGATGTCAACATGTATATATGTAAGCTCTGTTTGTTAAATAGTTTGTTATATTTAAAGATGCTGCTATCCATCCTGATGTGTGTGTATGTATTAAAACATCTAAACAAAACCCCAAGCCTTCTTGCTATATGTATTAGAGATAAATGAGTGACGGGTTGTATGCTACTTAAGGCTAGGGACATATCTGCCTAAGACACATAATCAGAGAGCTCAGTCATGTCTCTCTTCATATAGTCCTGAGAGGTACTTTTCAAGTCATTCACACTAACATGTACCATAACACGGTCATAACAGTACCTGCTGCTGAGAGACATGAGTGCATGTGTAATATTGCAGATCCTGACACCACACAGACAGCTGACCATGCCATTCTCCTTATCCAGCCTGGTGAGCGGCACATCAGTGTGTCTCATGATAGAGTCACCTATGACTAATGCATTTTGTTTAATGTTACATCTTAGGAGCTTACTTGGTGAGACGCTGTCATGTGAGTTTTGTTATGCCCTGTGTTTATCTGGAAGTATGCTATGTGTGGTGTACTTGGGTTTGGAAAGTCTCCATGCTTTGGGTTGGTTTTTAGAGAGGACCTCCACATGTGTGGGTTTATGTGTTGGTTGCATGGTGGGTGGATCTTCAGGCCTTTCATCTTCTTTTCTTTCCAGAGCCTCTCAATGTGTTTACATACAATACCACAGTGATGTGGTATATAAACAAACAGGGAAGGACAGGATATTATTGTCTTTGCTGGTTGGAACTTCTGGTATGGGATATTGCTGTCAAGTACCAAGTGACTCTTCAGCCAGTTTATATCCATTCCAGTTACAACATGATGGCAGACACTCTGAACAGGTCCTTAACTCACTCCCATGTATGGATGCTTCAGAGGGATATGTTTCTGGACATTATTCACTATTGGAGTACTCCTCAAGTTGATCATGTTGCCTTCCCTCTGAACAAACAACCCCCTCCATTTTGTAACAGAGTCCCAGGTCCTCTGGTATGGAAGGTGGATGCCCTCTCATTCTCTTGGATGGGAATGTTTCTTTATGCATTCCTTCCTCTTCCTCTCATTCCAAAAGTCTTGGTGCAAATTCAGCAGGAAGCTCCCAAAATGCTGTTGCTGACCCCCTTTTGACTGTGACAGCACTGGTTCCCTTTACTTCTGCATCTAGCTAGGGATAATCATCACAAGTTGCCTCACAGGGTGAATCTAATCACACAAGACAATGGATCTCTCATTCATCCCCACCTATCCACACTTCATCTAACACTGTGGGTGATAGGATTTTGATTATTCATAGATACCATTTGTCTGAGGACATTCTGCAAATCCTGCAGGAGTACAGGAAATGTATTAATAGGATATCCTACTTATCAATATGAAAGAGGTTTTCCATTTGGTGTCTGTCTTGTAACAGGGACCCACTTACTGTGGCTGTTTCTTGGTTTCTCTCTTATTTGTGTGGGTTGCTCATTGCTGGTTTGGCCTACTCTTGTATAAAAACACACTTATTAGTTATCTCAGCTTGTCTGCCTTTTTCTCCTGTTTTTGCTTCTAGATTCTTCAGGCCTTTGGAGGGAACTCTTCTGCTTTTTTTCCTCCCAAGTTTCCTCTTGTGATTTGGCACTCTCCTATACGTTAGAATACTGCAGCAGTCAATGTAAGGACATAGTACAATTGTGTAAAATCTTACCATAACAGGAGATGTCCTTGCCTTCACCGCTGCAGTATTAGCTCCCTCTCACCATCCCTCTGGTCTTTTGCCTTCTTGGATGTACAGATTACCTCCTGGGTTCCTCAGACTGGTGTTCCTACTGAGTCTGTCTGTTCTGTTTTTGGGAGGCCTGGAGGATTTGGGTGAGATTTGCCGTACCTTTAAAGAAACGTGAGTCTTTGGTACACTGGCCAGATGTCAGTCTTCCATGGCAGGGAATCCCATATGTTAGACTACTGCAGCAGTGGAGGCAAGGACATCTACTGTTATGAACAGATTTTACACAACTGTACTTTGTTGTTGAGAGACTTCTGTGCATGTATGACTTTTTGGACACTAGCACTTGATAGGCATCTGACTGACATTCTCCCTGTACAACCTGGTGAGAGGGACATCTGTGTGTCTCACTATAGCTTCATCTATGACCAATACATTGGTTTTGAGGACTTTTGCCTTAAGTGCTTAATGGGTGAGACACTGATGTGTTTGTTTTTATGTGCAGTGAGTTCTGTTGGGACTGTAGTGAGTGCAGACAGTTTACATTTGTGAGGTCTCTGCTCTGTTGGTAAGCTTCTAATAAGTACCTCTGCATATCTGAGTGTATATGTTGTGCATTTCATTTGTTGAAGAGCTGAAGTGTGTGTACTGATAGTCTGTTTGATATCAGGTTTGTTGTTACCTGAGAGAGAGAGAGCATTTATTTTAGATTCATTGTTAACTTGGATCTCTCACATATTGTGCTGGATAAGTTGTAGGAGTGCAAATATATCAGTATACATGAGGCCATAGTCACCTAGCTGTGTAAAACCACAAGTTACCACATAGGTGGTAGCCCCCTAAATACTGAAGACGTAATAAGGGATCTGGGGACCAAAGTAGATAGTAACCTCTCCTTTGATAATCACATTGCCAATGTGGTTAGAAAATCCTTCTATGTGGCCCACCTAATCACAAAAGGGTTTGCATCCAGATCGAAAGAGGTCATTGGGCCCCTCTACACATCACTCATCAAACCCATTATAGAGTACAATGCCCCATTTGGGATGTACCTTACAAGACACCTGCAAAAACTGGAAAGACCACAGAAGTACCTCACCAAGAGGATCACTGGCCTCAAGCAGATGCCCTATGCAGCTCGACTGAAGAAACTCCAGCTGTACTCGGTTGCATACCACCTACTCAGAGATTATCTCAGCCTGACATACAAGGCCATGTCCAACCCAGAATTGATGGACATGCTCCACCAAAAGAAAACCATATCCCCTCAAGCCACACGCTCCAGGGATCTAAACCTCACCACAAAAATAAATAGGATGTGCTGGAGGGATAGATTCCTGTCCCAGAGATTTCCCATGCTCTGGAACAAGATTCCAATCTACATTAGGCAGAGCTCCTCACTAACTCTCTTCAAGAGAAACCATTACAAGTGGATGGGAAACAGAAAGTTTACCCCCCAGGGATCACTTCAATGGCTCTGCTGGACAGAGGCACAGGGAACTAAACTAAGGGGCGGTGAAAGCCAACACATTCCGGCTAGGCTTATAAATGCCTTCGGGCAGATAGCCTAGTACTTACCTATGAACCTAGTACCCTTATTAATCATATGTAGATGGTCATTGTTAGCAGATCAATTTTGTGAGCAGCACCTACTTGGCATGTTTATGAGGGGCATAGGTGCCACCCCAGAGGCTGAAATAGGCACCCACTGGATATGAAGCAGTACTCCTCAGTGACGCTGTTCAATGGCTACCTTGACTACTGGTTGGGTGATTGCACACTTGCATCTGAGTTGGCACCTATTGTCCCTCATGGACAGGGCTAGCTGATGCGGCTCACAAACATGCTCCACTAAAAACAACCATCCAGCTATGCTCAATAAGGTAATTGTGTTTTTACACAACTAGATTTCTACAGACCCTTGTGCTAATAGACTATTAGCCTTCTATGAATGTATGAAGCTATATGCTTATGCAGGCCTCACAACCTGTTGTCTCACACATGGCCTGCTGATGTCATCTACTACAAGTCCACCTGCAGTCATGTGTAAGTTTGACTTGTGCTGTAGTGCATCTGTTAAGTCCTGTCTTCTGTAGTCAGTGTACCATAGGTAGGGGTTCTGTTCTCACTGCAGCCAAATGTGTGCGTCTTGACAGAATAACATGTGTGTAACCTACAGTTGTTTCTGTAATGGCATGGATGACCAGTATTTGATACCTACACATCCATTTCATGCAAGCCTCCCAACCTCTTGTCTCCCACATGGCTTGCTGATGTAATCTACTATAAGTTCACCTGCAGTCGTCCATAAGATAGACTTGTGATGTGGTGCACATGTTAAGTCCTGTGTTCTGTAGTCAGTGTACTTGCATATGTAGTGGATCTGTTCTTGCTATGGCCAACTTTGTGGGGGGTGTAAGCTGGTGTCTGATGTTACAGAGTGCTTTTTTTAATTACCATATTCTCCTCTCCAGACACTGATGAAATCATCAGCTATAAAGTGTTGTTGGACACAGACATGAGTAGGGGTGCATGTGTTAAGTCTTGTGGTTTATAGCATCTCTACCTATATAGGTAGAGGTTCTATTCTCATGGCAGCCAACATGAGGAGGGTAAGCTGTTGTCTGATGTTACAGAGTGCCTCTTTGGCATTAAAATGTTCTCCACCCCAGACACTGCTGATGTCATCAGCTATAAAGTGTTGTTGGACAGACTTGAGCAGTGGTGCTTTTTTAAGTCTTGTGTTCTGTAGTCAGTGTACTTATATAGGTAGGGGTTCTGTTTTCACTATCACCAACTTGGGGGGTGTAAGCTGCTGTCTGATGTTACACAGTGTGTTTTTGTTATTACCATAGCCTCCTCCTCAGACACTGCTGATGTAATCAGCTATAAAGTGTTGTTTGATACACTCCAACATGAACTTGAGCAGTGGCTTGTGTGTTAAGTCCTGTGGTCTGTTTCCCTTAATGCAGACAACCTGGGAGGGGGCTGAGTGACAGAGCTGTTGCTTGCCATGACATATAGCATTTTACACCAGCATGTGGGACACTGCTATCTTTTCCTCAACAGACACTGTTTATATCATCAGCTATATTACATTGTTGGATACGCATTACTCCCACCAGGGCAGGGTCAGAGACTGGCCTGGGGGCCAGGCAGAGGTCACATCATTCACATCATCTTATACAGTAAAGTTTACAGTGAGATGGCTTTTAATATATCCGCATACATCATGACATAGTGTTTAGGCCCTGTGTTATCGTGTTGAGAAATCCCAGTGGTGTTTCCAGCTGCTACATGTGCCTGGCGAGGTAGATATAAAAAGATAATTATACTTCTATTAGTGCTGTAATGCAGTTTGACTACAGTGATCTTATACAATCCTAAAATGTCAATATGATGGCGTGATCTATGATGTGCACAACAGATGACTTCATTAGCAGTTTGGACACTTGGTGTTCAAAGTTCAGATTGCTGTCTAAATGAGTTCCCAGTGCTTGCATCACTGAGTTTCTGCATAGCAAGACTTTTGTCAATGCTGTAATTAACACGGAGCTCCACTTTTCAGACAGACAACATTACAAGCACACATTTTTGAATTTATTTGTAGATCTTGTGTCTTTGTCACCATTCAGTTGTGTGTGTTAACTCCTCCTGTACTATGTTATCACCATTGGTGGATTCAATGATTGCACAAACCATACATGAATCAGGAAACTTGGTAAGCCAAAGGTTATCTACTTTAGCCTGAACTATTGGGAAATACAGTTCAAACAGTGAATGTCCAAGAACAGATTATCGTGGGGATGCAAATGGTGACAACTCTACTGGTACATGTTGATTCACCAGCTGTCACATGCTGTACTCTGTCAGTGAGCCAACTGTTTACCCATCAACTGATGTAAGGCTTATTCCCCAGCTTGGGTGTTTTGTCCATGATACCTGCATGTGTGATTGTGCCAAAACCCTAGGGCAGATCACAATAGGCAGTATGCACTGTCTTAACTCACTCCAAGCCTATCACACAGAATTAATGTGCTATAACAACATCACAGATCCCCTGTGGCATGACCAAGCACATACACCTTCCTGATATGGTAGGATACACATTTCAACACACCCTCCACATGGCCTATGTTCCCATAAAAGGGTGTACATCGACATACATCCACCTGTGTTGGGGGTTCAGCACATGATGCATGCAGGTATAGAGACATCCTGACTCTCCTCAACTGTGAGGGATACCAGCATGTCATCATGGACCTCTGCTATATGCACACTAGTAGTATTGCAGGTATATGCAACAGATCTGTGTGAGTTGTTATTGCTACATCAGGTTCGTTATATCTGATAGATGTCCTCAAAGAGGTCATCAAGGGCATGCATGATGACAGTATCATCTTGTAGAGCTTGAACAGGTAAAGGCATTTAATAATACCAACACTGCCTCCTGTCTCAGTAGTAAAATAGTAAGCACCAGCACGACACCAATAGATTCCAAGATACAAAAAGTTTAATCCAGTAGTTTAAACAGTTGAGCGCTTTCATCCACTAGAGACTTCATCAGAACACATGATAAAATAACTGTTACTTCCTTAAATACATTCTAATTCATCACATGTCACACATTCATTAGTAGTTTAAAGTGCTAGTGCTGAAAAAACAACAAATGCCTTCCATTGTTACATTCGGTAGTAAAAAAATGTAACAAAACCACCCCACCTCCCTTGTCCGGTTTCATAATCCGGATGTTAGAATTCCCTTGCAAACTTTTTAACACTTTATACTCATCCTTAGAAATATTGTGTTCAAAGTTGTTATTTTTAGGTCCATTGCGTTTAATATACCTATATATGTCACCAATCACTAGTTTCTCATAGGTGTCAAGTAGGGAGTTCAACGGAGGGGTGTAAGAACTTTTTATTTTAAATTCTTTATCATTTATGAACTTGGAGCCATCAAACTTTACGCCTAAATTGCATTAAAAAACAGGATGAGAATAATGCTTTATGGAAACATATCAAACTCAGCAAGGATTGTTCTAATTTCACATTTGGGATTTTGGAGGTTGTTAGATCTAATGCAAGGGGTGGGGACATCAAAAAAATGGTAAGTGATAAGGAAGTTAGGTGGCAGGTTAAATTAAATGCTTCCATATATCCTGGAATTAATGAGCACGTTTCCATCAAACCCATTTTAGACAATTGTATGTAAAGGGCTGCATTGTCTAGTTATTTTAGACGCATTTTAAATGTATTTTAAATGAATTATAATATGTTTTGGAGTTTTCCACATTTAAGGGCTGAATTTAATGGTTGTTACTAAATAGTGACAGTAGTTTTTTTACTACCGAATGTAACAATGGAAGGCATTTGTTGTTTTTTTAGCACTAGCACTTTAAACTACTAATGAATGTGTGACATGTGATGAATTAGAATGTATTTAAGGAAGTAACAGTTATTTTACCATGTGTTCTGATGAAGTCTCTAGTGGATGAAAGCGCTCAACTGTTTAAACTACTGGATTAAACTTTTTGTATCTTGGAATCTATTGGTGTTGTGCTGGTGCTTACTATTTTACTACTGAGACAGGAGGCAGTGTTGGTATTATTATTTGGTGGACTGTTTTTTACTTATTTCGAGGTAAAGGCATTTGACAAAAAGTCACACTGTGGTATTCAATCAATATTGTCACGTGTCCAGAAACAGTTATATCAGCAAATGGTTAGACCAGTGAATGACATATGTGGCATTGCACTATGTTGAAATGTGTGATGTGACATATATCTCAGGTTCAGTGGTCAGGCTAGTACATCAGGGGTATCTGACAGGCCCTTGCATGCCCCCTTAGTTAAGTAATGGACATCACAGATAACATACACATGCTGTGTCCAAACAGCTGCCTGAATGACTACAGCTTGCGGGCGAGCATTGACTTCCAATATGATATTAGTATAATACATATAGTATCAACACATACCAGAGTCTGCTGCCACAGCCAAGATAACACCTGCATTGACGAGATAGTTGGAGGGATGTGTTGCATCTGGAAACAAACACAGCATGCAAGTAGAATGTGGACATAACAGCCTATAATCACACCAATAGGAATGCGACCTGTTTTCTGGGGTAGATGGTAAGTGGTGCATTCATCAGCATCAAACCTCTCAAATGTCCAGATTTTTGCAGAATGACCCTATTATTGCCTCATATTTTTAGTCTGCCCCAATTAAAATTTGTGATTTCGTAGTAAATCACTAAGGACCGAAGTGACTAAATAGTGACATAACTTTGAGGTTCAGATGTCATGGTCCTCAGAAAATGCATGCTAACACAAACCATGTTACCATTACAACTTTCTACATTTGTACAATTGATATTTGAAATCTGTCAATAGTCTTGTGCCTTTGGGCACCGATTATGTTAGACTTTATCTTGATTTCTTGCGTGAAGAGGTTGGGAGGTATGACCAGCATGTGGCCAAAGTGCTGACTCCTCCATTGACTGTAAAACAAATACTGGCTATGTGACAGATACACACTTCAGTGGGCATAATAACATCATAGTTACCAGCGCTCATCACACCAATAGCTGAGTACAATGCACCCTCCTCCATGTACATCCTTAGACATGTACCAGTGATGTGTCACTGAAGTGTACCACCTTTGTCATAGTACGCTATCACACAGCTTGTTGTCCATACCTAGGTATTCTTTCTGGGGAATATACATGACTGTCTGATGGTGCAGAACACCAATCATGTTGTTACACTAGTTGCATGTGTGCTACCTGTTCACCTTATGATACACTGCATACATTGTTGTTTGACAACATTAATGGCATGTATATCATTTTTAACAGTGCAAAATATGCCATTGATATATGCCAGGCACACAGAGCAACAAGCCTGTAGTGCCCATAATGTCACATGCAGGTACAGCAATGTCCCTCCTCACACCTCCTGCAGATATTATAGTACCAGGACAGTGTGTGTGATTACCCTCATAGACCGTGGATGTTTCATACTAGTTGTCCATGTGTGTGTTGCAGGCTCATCTGTTATGACTCCACAGGTTCTGCCAGAGGCATGGGATTAGTGGTGGTGTTATTCAGATATTGCCCATGATTGCGCTTGCGTCATGTAATGTTTCACATGATCCTTCTCTGTAATCACCATGCTGGAGACCTCTGCTGAGAGTGCACTCATATACAGCCATATCAGTTCGCATAGTTTCTCAGTATGCACTATACTCCAATTGTATGTCAGATCCCTGGTAGATGTCCTGTGCATTAGGATGCTTATCTCACACACACCCTCCCCATTGTTATGTCACCTTGTATGACAGTCACAAACAACACATTTTCAATATATGGACCATACTGTATGATATATATATGTGCTTGGCATTGCTGTACAACCATTTTCCATTGACATGCCCTTCTCTGCTGTACAGATGGCAGTTTCACCTGTACTCTTTCCCTGTGTTCATTCCTACAATTCATCTGTGTATTCAACACACACACACACTTCCCCTGGGTGAACATAGCAGTCCCATGTCCTGTTACAGGTCATTAACTCATTATCATTACAGAATAGCAGGAATTGGATATCACAATACTCTGCACTGTAGGTACACCGCCCTGCCCTGCATTTGGACCATATGCTTCACAGTCATACATCTAAACTACCCAGATATTCCCAATGTTGTCTGGATGTTTTCATTTTCAAAAATGTGTCTTTATGCCATTTCTCTAAGATTATCTTACAGACATTTAGGTGCGTACCTCTCAACTGTCCTGATCTGTGCAGAATATCCAGTTTTTGACTCATATCTGTGATCTTTTCTTCATAACATGTTGCTCCCTGGCATATCAATGGCATGTCTTTGCAGAGTGCAGTCAGTAACTGATGACTGACATTTGAGTTTCACACTTCATGCTCTTCAGAAAGTTCATTACAGCCTATATATTCTATCGACTTCATAAGTTTTAATGTGGACTGCTGACAATCTATCCGAATTTTTGCCCCCCCCCCCATTTTTATGACTTTGTCCATGTTTCGCTCTAAGATAGTAAACATGTTACATTAAAACACATTCCCATGTGACATCTATGTCAGATAGGTCCCTGCTACTGGATATTTTTCCTGTCATTAAGCTGGCCTCTGTGCAGATATGTTGCACTGACAGAGTGGCAGCTATTTGCACAGCCATACCTCTCCACTGTACAGATTTCATCAGAATTTCCAGATGTTGTCTCATATTTTGCTCTCTTTCTCATACAACTGTGTTTTTTCTGGCAAATCTTTGTTAAAGCATTGAATGTTGAAGTCAGAAAACAGTGATCAGACTTCTTACCCTTTTGACAAGTCATGGGAATGCACAACCTGGGAATCCACAACCTGTCATTCTATTAGCTTTCTAAGTTTGTAAGAGCAGAATTTAATATTTGTGTCCCTACGCATACTTCTCAACTGTACAGATTTTCACAGAAGGTCCAGCTTTTTGCCTCTATTTTTTTGGCCTGTTCCTAACAAACTGTATATATTTTTTTTCTGACAGATCACTACTATGATCTGAAGATTAAAGTGGGCAAATAATGACATGCCTTTTGGTTTCAGACTTCACGTCCTTCAGACAATACATGCTAACACAAATTCTGTTATTCTAACTACTTTCTACATTTATAACAGTAATATTTAACATGTGTCCCTGTATTTGGCCCTTTGTCCCCACATTATTTCATGCATTGTCCAGATATCTTGGCCTAAGAGGTTGACAGCATACCAATCAACTGTACAAATATTTGCAGAATGTCCTGATTATTGCCTCATATTTTTAGTCTGTTCCTCATTAAATTTGTTTTTTTCTGAATTTCAGAGGCAAACCAGTGGGGTTTGAATTTACTAAATACTGGCAATCATTTGAGTTTCAGACTTTGTATACTTCAGAAAGTGCATGGCAAAGAAGACCTTTGATTCTAGGAACTTTCTAAGTTTATAAGATCAGTATTAAAAATCGGAATCTATTTTTGAGGCTTTGTCCCTTCATTACTGTTGGGTTTGTCCAGATCCATCGCATGAAGAGTCTGAGAGCTATGGTTGACAGCAGTGTATAGGTTTGTAAGAGCAATATTAAAAAAGTGTCCCTATACCTGTCCCTTTCCCCAACCCCTGCTGAATCCCTTTGACCTGATGTCTTGCCCTGCCAGGTTGTGAGGACTGCCTGACTTACGATCTGTACCGTGCCTTGGAGGGGGTTGCATACCTCTCAACTGCCCAGATTTTCACAGAATGTCCATTATTATTGCATCATATATTTGGCCTTTTCCTCATAAAATCTCTTGTTTTCTGGAAAATCATTGGGATGATCTAAGGACTGAGGTCACTAAATAGTTACATACATTTGTGTTTCATACTTTATATCCTTCAGAAAATGCATGCTAACACAAATCCTTTTTTTATGGCAGCTTTCTATGTTTATAAGGGTAATAGTTAAAATATGACCCTATTTTTCATCCTTTGTCACCCCATTACATCAGGCTTTGTCCAGATTTCTTAAGCTAAGAGGTTGAGAGGTATGGTGGGCATGGCAACCAAGCTGCTTTCTGCAAATATGGTGTGCTTTGTAATGTTTTAACAGTGTATAGAAGCAATATTTAATAAGTGTCTCTATTTCAGGCCCTTTTTCCACCCTCTACTTGATGCCATTGTCCAGATGTCTTGTCCTAACAGCCTGCACCCTGACCCATGACCAGTACTGTGCTTTAGGGGACGTGGCAGCCAAGCTGTTTTCTGCAAAGCCGGTGTGCTTTGAAATGTTTTAACAGTGTTTTGAAGCAATATTTAATAAGTGGCCTATTTCAGACTCTTTCTCCACCCCCTACTTGATGCCTTTGTCCAGATGTCTTGCCCTAACATCCTGCACCCTGACCTACGATCTGTACTGCTCTTGGAGGGGGGGGGGCATGACAGTCAAGCTGCTTTCTGCAAAGCCAGTGTGCTTTGCAATGTTTTGCAAGTTAATAGGTGCAATATTTAAATGGTGTCCCTATTTTTGTAACCTTTGTCCTCCTTTTATGTCAGGCTTTGTCCAGATTTTTTGCTCTAACAGGTTGGGATGTATGGTGATGTGTACTGTTCATTTTTGGGTGGGGCAGGCCTTCTAATCTATCCTTTATATGAACTCGATATCCATGTTAAGTTTCAAGGTTTTGTGGCCACCAATAGTAAGACAAGCTGCAAAACCTCACTTAGATGTGCTGCTCTTCATTAACATGCATTGCTCACTGCCGAGGATGGATCGCATGACGTACTTGGATACACTCCATGTGGGCTCTACATGTTGCCTACACAGAGTTTAATGAATCCTGGGGTAAGTCTTTATAGGTCTGTGAATTAGATAAGATGCCATTGGGAAACCGGAAGCAGAAACGTCCTTGTGGTACGATGCTGCTGAGGATGCATCTTTCAGGATAGAAGTTGTGATAGTCAGCATTTTTTAAAGTGATGAGGAGTCTCTCCATTTTGAAGATCATCAATTTACAGTTGGTGGACTAAATGTTTGTTATTTATTACCTGTGCCTCTCTTAATTTATCATTTTCTGTTGAAGTTCTATTCAATAAAGAACAAAAGCACTTAAATATTGCAGGTCAAGTGTCCTATCTCAAAGAGTCTTAGAAGTTTTCTTAGTTTATATGTGTGTGTGTGTGTGTGTGTGTGTGTGTGTGTGTGTGTGTGTGTGTGTGTGGTGAAGGACAGAGAGTTACAGCTCTATGCCAGTATATGGGTCTCCACAGTAGCAGCTCATGCCTCTCAGCTGTCTTTGATTTTGCCTTATTCTGTTTTTCCTTTCTAAAAAAATTAATTTTACAGTACATCTTTGAGCATTACATTCAGACAGTAAGGCCAGACTCTGGAATTTCATACTTTTATTTTTCAGAATATGCATATTGGTGCAACACTTATCGTTCTGTTAACTCTTCTATGTATGGAGCCACTCAATGTTCAAAAAGTAAGTGGAACAAACTAGGTTTGATGAAACAGGGCATGGTAACACAGGCTTCTATGCCCTCCTACCAACATGTCCCAAAAGAGTCCTACGTAAAATGCATCAGCAAAGTGGTATCTTGCATTAGTGGTCTTCTGTGCCATATTCTGAGGCTACTATGCAGAAAAGGTGTGTAGTAGCAGACATATCTCTCAACAGCTTCTGATTTGCAGAATATTCCTAATTTTACTTTATATATCTGCTGCCGTTTGGTCATTATAATGGCTTTGCAGGAGTAAACTGATTTATATGAAGCAACTGGACATCTGAAATGTGCAAAGGTAAAGCAGTTATAATTGCTGGGGTTGCTTCTGGAGAAAAGTGACTGCCTGCTGTTATTTGCTAAATTAATCTGTCTTTCCAAGGCTAATGTGATTTGTGTGAAACAAGCTGGGATGCTTTGATGTGTGGTAACTGTCTCTGTGGTGCAAGTTGAACTAGGTTATATAGCCATCATTTCTATTACAAATCAGACATCTGACATGTACACAGCTATGGCTATAACTATTGGTAAGATGGTAGCTGCCTGTAAATGAAAGCCATTTACTATCTTTTTATTTGCTCAAACAGGCAGTGATGTGCATTTCTGTAAGTAAAAATAACCATTCTACTGTGATTACTGTGTGTTTATATGAAACAAATTTAGAAGCACATAATTGCAACTTTTACTATTGTCATTTTTTACCACAATCAGATATCTGAGGAGTACACAATCAGTAAATTGGTGGTGACTGATGGGTAAAAAGGTAGCCTGTAGATAAAATTGTCTTGCCCATGTCTTTGTTTGATCACTACTAAACAATAGTCACTGATGAGCGACAGCAGAAGTAGTATTACACAGTGTATTGGATTTGCTGATATCAATATAAAACTAGCATTGCTCTGGTTTATTCCTATATATCTATGTGTGTCTGTAGGGGGTAAGGGATGGAGTGCAATTAAGAGTAAGAAGTTGACCAAAATATCTTCACTTTGCTTCACAAACATCAGCATTGCATAAAATAAGTGGTTGTCTTGGGTGGTCTGACAGGAGCAACATGTGTGTGAAAGCAACTGTTCATTGGCACATTGGCTCATTCTATCAGATTGATATCTCACACCACTTTGCTCTGGTTGATTTCTTGACTGTGGCATCTTCATTGTTGAGTCTACATAAACTCCCTGTCACTGGTTGGATTTAGTCATGTGCTCTATCTTTCTCAAAATTTGTGGAATCCCATTGCCCTTTACAACCCCAGTCTATGACAAGATGCAGTGTCAGTATGTATATGTGTGTGTGTGTGTGTGTGTGTGTGTGTGTGTGTGTGTGTGTGTGTGTGTGTGTGTGTGTGTGAGTGTGCGTGCGTGCGTGCGTGTGTGTGTGTGTGTGTGTGTGTGTGTGCGCGTGTGTGCATGTGTGTGTGTGTGTGTGTGTGTGTGTGTGTGTGTGTGTGTGTGTGTGTGTGTGTGTGTGCATGTGTTTGTGTTCAAGCACACATATGCTGCATGTGTATGGCTGTGACTGTAAAAAGGTACCACTAATCCTTATCTATGAACATATAAGATATTGCAGGTACAATCATAAATCTTTTGGGTAGCAGCAAAAGAAAAAGTTAATGCATGATGTTTCAAAGAGAAAGCACAAATGCATCACAGAACATAATGAATGCCAGAGCTTCAGGGGGCTAGTGGCCTTGACACCGTCAGGCTACAAAAGTGGATTTTCATATAGACTGAGTAATGGCCCCTGTCCACACGCCACCTAGTTTAAAACTGTCTATGCTCAGAGGTGTGCACTGATGGATTCCTAGCTTTTGTGGGTGCTGGGGACAGTGTATTCATTATTTCTCTAATTCCTTCTAATAAACATTGGCAATGTGAACAGAATGTTGCTATAGCTTATATGGGGAGCTAGTGCTATAGTTATTATTTCCCTTATTTTCCTCACAAACTTCAGAAGTGTGCACAAAAGGTGCCGGTAGCTTGTTACATGGCAGTATACTGTCTAGAAGTAACAAGCTGGAATATATATTTGTGAATGTTCCTTTTTTTCTTTCCTCACAATCTAAATTCAGACAAGTATACAGATGGCTATCCTTTGGGGTAGGGATAAAGAGGCATGCTGTTTATATGTGTTTGATGGCCACAGGTTGAAATATGTTATTCATTTCACTTTGCTTCTTTCAGTTTCACCACAGACTGACATCAGGTGGGTGCACAGAAGGTAGCTGTCTTTTGGGGCTAGTGGTAAGGAGGTATATTGTGTTTATGTATGATAGTAGCAACTTGAAATAGATGAGTAAGTCCATTTGTGCCTTTACTTTCATCCTAACACCACAGGGATACAGAAGATGACTATTTGTGGGTAGGAGGCAGACAGGCAGGCACTATTCCCAGTTATGTTTATATATTCTTGCAAATATTTGTCTTCTCAGTTTATTGTGAACTGCTATTTTGCCAGCTTTGAACAACAAATCTTGGATGCAACTTATTTCTTTCATAACAATAGCAACAACAACAAAACAATGACACTAATAATAATTACAATGATGATGATGATGATAGTGGTGATGAATGTCTTGCCTTGCTTGTGATTTTTGTTCAGACCATCTCTGGATCAAAAGGTTGAAAAAAACTTTAAAATCTACCATGAAGCAACTATAACACAGAGGCTTCTGACCATTGGCTTAATTAATTTAGTTCATTCACAACTATTAGAATGTAATCTTACATAGTTAGGATGTACAGGAAGAGTGTAGGAAAAAGCTGAAGAGTAAGACAAAATGAAAAAATGGAATACAAATGCAACCTTGTGAGTGTGGGAAAGGAACAAACCAGGAAGGGTACCAGGAGCTGTGCACCAGAGAAACAGTGGGCAATAGAATACCATAAAGCCATTCTCATAGACTTTCATTCCCATTAAGTATGGCCTTGCATAGCTCAATAATCAGGAGCAACGCCAAACCCAGTGAGGGAAAAAAGGCACCAAATCATGGATAATTGTACATTTTCCTCTAATTTCCTTAGAAAAGTAATATAACAGCATATATTGCATCAACATGCATTTTCTGAAGAATGAGAAAAATGAAACCGTAATGTCTGGCCCTGCTGACCGACCATAATTCTTGAGAAGAAAATAAAAATGACAAACAGATGAAAAATATGAGGCTTAATCAGGAACACAGTCATACGTATAAAAAAGTAGAGTGTACTGAAGAGGTGCACGTCACCAGAGATACTTCAGAGACAGTAAAGGCGAATTTAACTGGCCATAAAACCATAGCTTTTAAAGTTTTATTCCAGTACATTAAAAATGCTAACAGTTTCTGTCAAATAATATAAAATCTGGAAAGAACAAAAACTAGTCAAGTGCTAACACACAAAATTAGGTATATGTCCATTTGTTATGACAAGTACTGAGTGTTTTCATACCTTTCATGATCCTTGTCTTACTAATGAAGTAGACAGATCAAGGTTAGAATGTCTTCTAGGAATGAAAGGTTTGTGATCACTGGTAGGGAAAAAAGTTTCAGGTACAGTGAAGAGCAGAACATAGATTGTTTTCGGAGCTGTCACATTGGCAGTGAATATTTTATACTAGGCAAGCATTTGGTGTCTGGCTAAAGTGATTCACCGTTGAGCAAGAAAGAAGAAAAGGTCATAAATGTGTATATACTATCAGCACCAAAACTTAGTCAGGAGTCCATTCAAGGAAAATATTAATACATAAGCTTTAATGGTAAAGTTCTGGGGCTAAGAAATTTTGATTGTAATTTTTGGTATAGAAGGGACTGGATAAGCAGAGACATGATGTGAAATTGGATATGGAAACTTTGACAATGGCTGAATTTGGTAGCCTTGTTGGGGAGACCTGGAGAAGTAAAGCCAGCTATTGATTTTATTTTTTAAAATGTTGTTTTTGATGGGATTGAAGAGTGGGGAGGAAAAAATGTGTGTTAGTTAATTTTTGTTTCCCTTCCGCTTGGGAAAAAGCTCGGTATTACTCAAATTTAAAGCAAACACATACAAAAATTGCTTTACTATACAATATAAATAAATCTGGCTGCCAAGTATATATTCTGGAAGGTGAATACAAATGAACATGTGCATTTATGCATGATCCAAAAAGCAATGTTGCATTTGGGGTGGAGGGGATGGTTTCAAAACCACCCAGCCATAATGTTTACATAATCCACTTAATCCACCATTGGGTGGACTGTATGTAAATGTATTTTTTAAAATAAGTCTCACAAGGGATAATTGGCTATGCTTAAAATGGCTCGCAAGGGCAGTTAGCTTAGTACTAACCTATGAACCTATGAACCTAAAATGTTAAGGGTACATCAGGAAAGCTCTTCAAATGAATTTGCAGGAGGGACAGAAAAAAAAAAACTTAAAAACTATATGCACAAATAATCTATCAATCCTTTATGTAAAGTAATTCAATAAAACAAAATGCTGAAATTACATTATCAACCTAAAGTGATGTGGTCACACTGGATTAAAGGTAGAGAGAACAGTATTTCTAATTTGCAAAATACGCAAGTGGAGAACAAAAGAAAGAGCAAGAAACTGAAAGGAAAGACTTTGTACAAAATAGTTTCAGCTATTGGAAAATAATTCCATATATGGTAATACACAAGTCAAACATATACATGGTGCCTCGGAGGTGATTTAAAAATGTATTTTTACACATATGGTTTATACACACAGGCTTTAAGCATCTTGAGTAGATTGTAGAATTAATAGGGTATTACAGAACTCATGGGAATGCCATAAAGCAAGAGTAACTTGATTTGTATTGTGACATGTTCTGAGCATTAAAATGGACAAACTATGTGGGAAAGCATTTCTTATATGCTCACATTTTTTTTTATTTCTGTTTATGTGACATTTCTCAGCCATTTTTTCTGGTTGTAAATAATGTGCGTACTGGAAGGAGCGCATCATGCTGTGAAGAACACATAAAGACAAATATAAATTGTCTGAGCACAAACCTGTGTTGGCAGATACATTCTTCCCTAGCACTTGCAGAACAGTGTAAATTATTATTATTATTATTATTATTATTATTATTATTATTATTATTATTATTATTATTATTTTTGTTTTTGTAGACCTTTTCCTGACCTTATGCATTTGACTGTATTCCTTGTTCTACTGGCATGGTTCTTGGGCTCATTTCTTCTCTTCTCCCATGAATTTTCAGGTAGTGGTGGAGTTAATTATGAAGTGGCTAAGAGAAAGGTATCATTTCTACAGGCCATGATTTGTTTGGGTTGAACACCTACTGCTGTTGACATCTGTTCAGTTAACAAATGACCATCAATGCTTGACAAAAGACATGGTGATGCCTCTAAAACTTACTAAATCCCAGCTACAGTACTACTCTGCTTGTGAAACTGAACATACACTGCCTGACTATAAAGTTGCTTGCCCCCCCCCACCAATAACTGGTTTCAGTGTTACAGTGGAACCATCACCTAACTATCTTCAGTATCAATGATCCAATATCAGTCTCTCATTTCCTCCCTCTCTTTCTCTCTCCTCTCTCTCCTCCAACATCGGGTTATCGAATGAACATTGACTATCGAGGTCCTGGTCCTAACATTAGCCCTACGTGCCACACATCCACAAACTAAAATCTTAATATGAATGCTTATTGTATTATATTTTGAAGCATTTTGCATCTTCATTATTTGAAATGACCTTTTCAAGATGCAATATTTAAGAAATTTCATGTCTGTGAAACTGTTTTAGAATCAAATACACCTGCAAAATTAAAAAAAAAAAAAAATATATATATATATATATATATATATATATATATATATATATAAATTATAATTTCAAAGAAAGATACACATAAAGCTTCTATGTGTCTGTCTTGCCCATAAGGTGGTATGCATTTGCATTATTCTTTATAAACTTATTCTTAGGTTAATGGGCAGAACTGACTTCCACTAGCTGTTTATTTCTGTGTTTATAATGAGAATATTACCTTGCCTTTGGGATGTATTAGCATATTGGTCTGAACAGCAATGTAATACAATGAAAGGTTACCGTTTTACATGAAAACAAATCTGTCCTTTAATGTCAGTCCCCTGAGTGGTACAAAATGGTATAACAAAATAGAAAACCGTAACATGATTTTTGCTGGAACTCCCCTTAGGCAATGTAAACAAAAGGAGCCTAGAAATACAATACTGCACCAGTGAGGAATTTGTTAAAAAAAATAAGAACAGAATCTGTTGTCTTCAGAAGATGCAAAATTGCAAATACAACATTTCAAGAAAACTTCATATAAGAATGCAATATTCTTGAAAGAAGGATTGTTTTAGATAAGTAAAATTACTCATACCTCAGGGAACTGATGACCACACTAGAAGCCAGTGTGTCCCTAAAAATGATGGCCTACATTTTCTCATTTCCAGTGAAGACAGAGGCATTCCTTCACATGCAGAAAAACAAAAATAAAAACTGAATTTATCAGCAATACTGAATAATATATGCCACCAATCTAATGACAGGTCTTACTAACTCCCTGTGGAGGAAAAAATATCAAAAAGCACAAATTTGTTTCAAGAATGTAATTTGAAATTAAATGAAAATGTATTCCACTGGGTATTCCAAACTGATTTCTATACAGTATAGTACTGTACTTCAATGTAAGGCAAATAATTTACTATACAGACTCATTCCACTTATAATTTCTTGCAGAAGACTGCAAAATGAAGGTCACATGTCTTGGCTTGGCCTTCCTTTCAGCTCCACAAACAAAATCTTAGTCTGACCTTGTCTCAGGCAACATCAAGTCAACAGCCTGAATAGACTATTTTTAGGAACCACATATCTGCAACCAGAGTCCCTGGCCTGAGCCAAGATGAACATCTGAATGAAGAAGCAGTTTCCTCTCTTTAGTCTTCCAGGTAACAGCCATTTATACAAACACCAGCTGGCAATTAGGTTTTCATTATTCTAGATAATGCAAATTAACTGATTCATTTGTGTGAGCGTTTAACTACATAACACAGTGAGAGTCACATTCCCCTCTGCATATACAGAAGATGTCACATCTACCCCCTCCCAACACAAAACTATCAGCTGTGGAGTCAGATAGAAGAAGTGTAAGACCTAAATAATCTGTCAGCATTTTTGTAGCTAATCCAAGTCTTTTAATCATAGTCTGCTCAAAGGTCAGAGGGAGAGTGTCCAGCAGCATAATTATGTGTTGTCATCCTGTTGTTTATTTCAGCAATAACTGATAACGCGGTGTGGTATATTGAAGATTTACCCACGGTTGGTGTGGTTTAATCACAAGGGTGAAGCCCGAGCGATTAAATAAAGCCAACCATGGGTAAATTGCAATATATCACAACCACAGAGTTGGTTATTGCTATTATACAATTACATTATTCAAGAAAAAAATACTGACTTTTCTTAAATAATGTCTTTGTATAATGGCGCATTACTGTTCTTCCACAGCTGGTGGTATACTGCTGCCTTGTTTTAATGTACTGCTCATGTGTATGGGACTTGCATTCCAACACATAGCCAGTACATCAATGCTTTGAAAATGAAGCAACAAAGAAAAGAAAGTCTCCGTTGCTCCATTTTTGTTTTCTTTTTTTTTTTTTTTTTTTTTTTACTATTAAAAAAAAAAAAAGTTTGGGCTACTTTAGGGGTAGGACAGAGAGACAAAATGGGGGAAATGCAAAGAAAATCAGGTATGTGCTTTAGTTTTAAATAACGTACCTGATTTTCTTTGTATTTCCTCCATGCTGCCTCTTGGGTATGTCCGGAGTATGGACTATAGGTTTTTTTTAATTTTTGTTGAAAAAAAAAAATAAAAGTTTTGGAGTATATGAATGGAAAGAAGTCCAAGTGACCGGACCTTTTTCCATTGGTATATTGTGGGATTTATAACGGGCATGCTGGTTGGGCTGGCCAATCAGCGTGCATGTTTCTGAATACTAATGGCCAGTCATTGTATAATTAGCCATTTTTCATGGCACATGATCAATCACCAGGTTGATGTACCTACCCCGCAAATACACAATTTCCTATCATAATTTTATTTATTTATTTATATTATTTATTTATTTAACATTTGTTGACCGGGAATGTCCGACTAGGTTCCACAGAGCCTGTTTTCAGCGGAGGCCCGGGGAGAAACGCTCCAGATGCATGTCTTTGGAATACTACTTCACCAAATTCTTCCTCCTTATCGGAAAACAATTCTGTCATTAGTTTTTAATTATTATTTAAGCATCTGTTGCCATTGGGTGCTAAACTCACCATTTTTTTGTGCAACAGCCAAAAAAGCAGCTGTATTGTTGTAACACAGAACTTCTTCTGTAGGGACACCTTAAATCAAAAGTGCTTCTTCCACTGATGTCATCATTCTACCACCAGCAGACGGTATAGTACCAAAACATCAAAATATTAATGAAGCTGGAGTGCCACAGAAACCCCTTAACAATCTCACATATGTGCATGTCTATATTGTAATTAGTGTATATTTAATATCGTACATTTACATTAAAAGTTATATCCTCTACTACCAGCTAAGAGTTACCAAAAAATGTAATTCTCAGTTGTAATGATTTATGAGTATGGATTCTCACTTGTTTATCCTCAGTATGAAGTAATTTTTCTACATGTATATACCTTTGAACAGCTATATAATATATATGCTACTGTGCTGAACAAATAATAATGCTAGGAAGGACTTATGAAGGAGAAATGATTTTTCCTTAGAAAATATAGCTGTGTCTAAGTTAATCAAACCAAATTCAGAAGTTAGAAACCAGTTACCTATGTCTTTAAATTCAAATGATGGTGCAATCTTGGAACAAGCATTGATGGAAATATTTTACATTTCTATGTAATGGTAGAGAATGACCTGAATGCAGCATAGGTTTGACAACAGGAAGACCATGTCAGAGACATTTACATGGACTCTTTGACCAAGAAGCCAAGATATAAGAGAAAGTGTGACATGGGTGTGGTTTACTTATATTTTACTTAATACTGATACACTATTCTGTGCTAAGACTGAATGATGCAAATAGAACTTGTATCTGTGGATCTAGCAAGTTCAGCTTTGTTGATATTCAAATACATGTAAATTAAATGTCTAAAGTTTAGAAAAACAGTGACACAAAATACTGTACAACACATAGCTGCACACAACACCCTTAAGGCATGTTTTGCAGGCATATGCCTACAAAACAGGCATGTAAAACCTTCATTTCTAAATGTAGCTTGACGTCAGAGAACCTCAGAGTAAGGAGATTAATTAAAAATCACTCCTTCTCTCTATTCCTTCAGGTGCCTGACCTTTAGAGTCATCACTATACTCACAAAACAGCATGTGAAATAAAGTGAATACAGACAAAATAAAGTACTGGCAATGTAAACATTTACAGTAACATGGGTGGTACTACATGTTTCAGTTACTGAGATACAACACATCATTGGGTTCCCCGATCTGCTTTGTGCTATAAAATAAACTGCCAGTCAAAAAGTATTACTCCACAAACAGTTAGCCAACTAGTTTTCTCACAAGGTTATCATTTTGTCTGCTTATTTTAGCAATGAAATGGTTCTTACTGCTACATCTGATTTTGTCAGAATACACAAAACAAAACACTAATTATACCATGACCCTCCCAAAACGTGCATGCTGATTGGCCAGCGTGCACATTGTAAATCGAGTTATACTAATGGAAAAAGGTCCGGTCGCCCGGACTTTTTTTCATTAGTATAACTCTACTTTTAAAACACTGTCTCGCTATGTTAAATGGGTTTAACATAGCGAGACAGCTTTAAAATAAGCAACTGAGATCTCCGTTGCTTATTTTAAAGCTGTCTCGCTATGCTAAACCCATTTAACATAGCTGAACTAAAAAAGCAACGGAGAAAGCAAGATCTCCGTTGCTTTTTCTATTCGCTATGTTAAATGGGTTTAACATAGCTAGACAGTTTAAAATAAGCAACGGACATCTCCGTTGCTTATTTTAAAACTGTCTCCATGTTAAACCCATTTAACATAGCTAACAAAAAAGCAACGGAGATCTTGCTTTCTCCGTTGCTCACAACTCTGATGTACTGCGAGGCGCAGTACATCAGAACTGCCGCGGATGCCAGACATCTGCGGAAGGGCAGTAAACAGGCATTATACTATGCCATTATTTAAGAAAAGTAATAGTTTCTTTTCTTAAATAATGTCATGGTATAATAGCAATAACCCACGCCTGGGTGTAGGTAATGCTGTATTTACCCACGGTTGGCTTTGTTTGGTCCCTCGGGCTTCGCCCTTGGGACCAAACCATGCCAACCGTGGGTAAATCCAGCATTACCCACACCCAGGCGTGGGTTATTGCTATAATAACACATCATATGAGAGAGACATTTCATATTGTTTACTGCTACTTATCCTGTACAAAAGTGTTACCCCATCTGAATGTGCATACACACACCCAGCACAGACACTCTAGCATCTAAATATACCAGAACTTGTACAGTTTTACTTAATTTGCTGGGATAAAACAGAAGTTATCTGTAAGTGCAAGAAGTGATCTGTTGCACTAATGTAGAAAACAATTCTCAGACATAAAATGTGATGTGTTGATACTTTCATAAAATAAGATTATAATAATCGCATAGTAAGTCTTGAAAGTGAGTTTGCAGAGTAAACAATAAAATGAGTAGGTATATCATTGTTCATTTGGTATTGCTTCATAACACTTAAGTCCTCCCGATGAAATAATGTTATTACAGATTCATGTCGCCAAAAGGAAACCTCAAATGTGCAAATCTCAAATTTCAAACACAAAACTAGCACTCTGTAAACAATGAAATTAGTGGATAATAAAGCTTTTCTTTCTGTCTGTGTATATTTGTATTTCAATATTTGTGCTTAGTGCATATTATCACGGTTTTTGTTGCAGATGTTACTTCATTTTGTACTTACTGCATGCAGCAAAGTAAAGTTCTGCAAATGGATTAAAGGAATGCATTTCTATTCACAGGCAGGGCATTTGAACTTTTTCCAAGCTGTGCATCTGTGAATTAATTCTCTACACAGAATCACAAATGAGATGCCTTGTTAAATGTAATATTTGAGTTTAACATAAATATCGAAATTTCTTCAAAGATCACATGTCATATTGCTAAATGCTATTAGTATTACTATAAAATGGGATGAAAATCTAAAGAAGAGGGAAGCCAGATGAGCAAAGAAGAAATAAGGAAAGTCTAATAATTGTAGAGTTGGGAGGGTGGCCTAATGTTTAAGGTGTTTGCCTTACAAACAGAAAGTGCAGGGTTTGAATCTCACAATGGATAACTGGCTAGGCTTAAAATGGCTCGCAAGAGCAGTTAGTCTAATACTAACCCATGAATAAATAAAAATGTATTTGCTTTCCAAACTTTACATGTGATGCATAGGCTTTTCATACTTAACATTGAAAAGATTTAGGCCAATTATTATAAATATACAATTTACTAACATCATATGCTTAGATGAAGTAACCTCTCAGTGCAGGTGGTTCTCATAAATAATATTTTCTTCCTCACTTTCCTTTTTTCCTCTCTTTTCTTTCAGAAATGAGAAAGAAAATACTGTAAATGTCTACCACTTTGTGTACTGATTTGCTCAGTATTTTTCTTTCTTTGCATCTCCAACCTCTGAGTCTATTTCAGTTGTGAAATTGATTCATAGACTTAACACAAAAACATTATTTTTTAAGTGAGAACTTTATTTAGACAGATGTTCTTATATGAATATACCGCTTTTCAACTACAATACATATGGTAACTTGAGTATTGTAATTAAAATTATATGAAGCTTAGACTATTGACATGTACAGTGCCACAAAATAGTGACCTGATGTTTGTTCTTCATTGTCTACATATTTAGGTCATTTAGGTCATCATTTTTATTTCAACAAACAATAATAGTTATACTGGGCTAATTATTATGTTGATAGGGGTTACATTCAGGTATTTTATTGCACAGGTTGTAAGTGTAGTTATTTGGTATCATACTTCATCAGATTACTGCTAACCAAAAGATCTTCTGTCACTGTGATTAAACGGATGTTAAGAATTAGTTATTTTCCTATTTTTTGTGCAGTTGTGGATTTAGTATAAATAGAGATTTGTTGGTCCGGGGTAATTTCTTCCACATTAGGGTTCAGGGGAGCTTGTACCTATAAGAAATCTTTAAGTGTGTTGTATAAGTCTGTATATGTAATGGTGGTTAGTTGGGAATAGGGCGTATGTTCTTTCCTCAGTATTTTACAGTCATGGAGTTGGTATAAATAAAGAGATGGATAAATCGAGGGTAAGTACAGGATTGGTTGTTCCCATCAAAAAACATGATTTACTTCTGTTGTGCTGGATTTTAGAGCAGGATGGAATCAACCAGCTAGCTGTGTATATGATGTTATGTCATTCATTTATTTAGACATACAAGCTTTATTTCAAATATTATTATACTAGGACTATTATAAGTCTAAGTGTCTTAGTTTGGGATTTTTAGGATTTATCTAAAAAGACAACTTCAAAGGATTAGGGCACAAAACGTATAAGCACACAACAAGCTGAAAAAAGAAACTCAAACCAAAAGCTGTAGATGGAATAAAGGACTGAACACAATTCTTTAGCACTTTCGTTCAAATTTATTCTTCATGAACAAAAGTGCTAAAGAATTGTGTTCGCTCCTTTATTCCATCTACAGCTTTTGGTTTGAGTTTCTTTCTACTAACTTCAAAGGATTGTTTGAAATGTGGGAATAAGAAGAAGTTATTATTTTTAGTCTGCATTGTTTTTACTGGTCTCTTTTAGTTTTGCTGTCACAATTTACTTCAGGAAAATGTATTTGTTTTCACTTAATACTACAATTCAGAATATAATTTCCTACCTTATAAACTTAATTTCAAAACTACTTTAGAGTTAGACTGTCAGGTACTGTAATATTTATTGAGGGTGTAACAATGCTAATATGTACTTTTGTTTATATAGATTCAAGGTAGTCTGGTTAGTTACTTCCTTGTTAGATTGGAGAGTCTTTAGATTCCAGGGTAGGAACTGCTGATGTCATTTTTAAAACATGTTTTCATTGTAAACATACCTTTACTTAGATATGTCTATGGGGTGCAAATGTTTTGTGTGTGTGTATATATATATATATATATATATATATATATATATAAATTTTTTTTTTTTTTGCTTAGTGATTACCTTAGTTTTATATCATTCATACCTGCACAAGGATGCATAAAATATTTAATTTATTTCCAGATCTAATGTATACAATTGTACTTTTATCTCTGAATATCAATGCATCAAGGAGCTTACCAGAAATTGGGATGGTTTAAAGGTATTTAAAAAATCATGGTTCAAAGGTCATCTTTCTTCAATAAACTTATGTAAAGGGGAAAAATATGTCCATACCTAATTTATCTAGCTATGAGATAGTGTTAAAAGCAAGAGTAGGTGTGTTGCTATTTTGTGAACAAAAAGCATAATGGCTAACACTTTAACTAGAAAAATGTTCCTTAAAGGGCATATAGAAGGAGTTGATTACTTCCTAATTTGCTTTGCATTTGAAATTTTGGGAAAACATATATTGCAGGAAAAATATATAAGGGTTTTGATACTGATAACAGAATTGAACATGGGATATAATTATTGTGACTGGTATAATTCTAATTATTGCTCATTTAATTGAGTGCATTTATCTTACTCAGAATAGTTTGCACACCTTTGGTTATCTCTTTTTATTATGATTTAACATTAAATACATGCTACATCAATCAAAAGAATCAAAAGATGACACCTGTACCAGGAAATATATTGTCATTGGGATTGCTAAACGTTAGAATATCATGCTACAATATTAAATATTATTTATATGAAAAAGTAAGAATCAACTATGATTTAACCATATAAATATGAATAATTTATTCTGGAAATAATCTAAATTTTGTGATACTTTTAAAGGCAATATGTCCTCCCCAAATTCACTGTTGTCACATTTTATGTATTCTTATTTTACTGCAATTTATTTGCACTTTGTTAACTAGATTAGTTCCATTAGGCCAATGACCTATTTTCAGGCAATCCTCGAAGTGGCATTCATACTGACTAGGACAAATATGGCTGGAACCTGGTGAACTTCCTCTACTCTTCAGAATAAATGCCGCAGGATCTTTCACCAGCAACTCAGGAAGAAAGGGGCCTCAGTTTAATGTCTATTCAAAGCACAGCACACTCAGGAGTGCCATACCCACCTTATACTGCACTGTACTGGCAGTATTGGAAAATTAATCTAACTAAAGCTGTTTCACAGACAGGACCCAGGAAGTTAGAAGTGGGGAGTCCACCTCTACAAAGAGGCCAGTCATAAGTGAATTCCCCCAGGATCAGTCCTGGGACCGCTCCTTTTTGGCATTTAATTCTCTAAAGTCAAGGCCAATGTCAATGCCTCTGGCTGATTACATTTCTAGATGATTGCAAATTAGGAGCAGCCATAGACTCCCCCACTGACACAAATGTTCTCCATGAATGATTGACACAGACAAATAACTGGTCTCAGAGCCATAACTAAAACTAAATGCCAGTAAATGCGTAAATTTGTCCTTCATGAAGTCATTCACCCCTAGTAACTATCACATTGACAACAGACCCCTAAGAGTTGATCTAGTAGTCAGGGACTTGGGGACACACATAGACAGTAATCTAGCCTTTGACCATCACATGTTGACAGTATTGAGGAAACCATTCTATTGTTGTATAACTTATAAACAAAGGTAGGGCATCTAGGTTCAGGGAAGTTATTGTTCCACTGTATTTGCCATTCATCAGCTCTATCATTGAGTACAATGCTCCCTTTGGTATGTATCTAACCAGGCACATCCAACAACTGGAACACCCACAGAGGTTCCTCAGTAAAGAATACAGGGCATAAGTCACATATGCTATCCAAACTGGGTCAATGCCCTATCCCTATAGTCTGTCTCCTACAAGCTGTGGAGGAGACCTCTATACCTGGCATACAAGGCATTGTCAAACCCCACTCTGATGGACCTACTTTATATCTGCAAAACAAACAGCACCAAAATTACCCATTCTAAAGACTTAGACCTTGCTTGTGATATAAATAGGACCTACAGGAGAGACAGGTATGTATCCCAGAAACTACCCTTTCTCTGGAGCAGGCTCACAATCCATGTGAAGCAGAGTTCCTCCTTAACCCAATTCAAGTGTAACTTGGACAACTGGATGGACCTCCTGCATATCTGCAAAACAAACAGCACCAGAATTACCCATTCCAAACACTGAAACTTTGCCTGTGATATAAATCGGACATGCTGGAGAGATAGGTATATTTCCCAGAGACTACCCAGTCTGTGGAACAGATTCCCCATCCATGTGAAGCAGAGTTCCTCCCTGACCCAATTCAAGTGCACCTTGGACAATTGGATGGGAAACCGGAAATTCATCCCTGAATTGGCACCTATGTCTCTAATGCAAACAGGTAATGCGTAAATGGTTCATCTCCCACGCCCATTCTTACACTTATCAAGGGTATCAGAACTTGTCAGAGATATGGGATGCATGGCTAGGCTTAAAAAGGCCCTTGTGGTCATTAGCCTAATAAACACCTATGAAACTATGGGGAACAGGACATTTATCCCTGTTTTGGCACCTATGTCTCTAGTCAACATAGACAGCCTGTAAATGGTTCATCTCATAAGTCCCTAATTATAAATGCTTCATCTCCCAAGCCCCTGTTTACATTTATCTAGAATAACAGAAGTTTTCAGAGATTTGGGAAGCACAACTAGACACGAAAAGGCTCTTGTGCTTGTTAGTCTAGTACATGCCTATGAGCCTGGTGTGGGATTAAGACCCACAATGTACTAATCTTTCAGCACCAAAGGGGTGTGTGCTACCTAATGAACTACTGAGACTGAGGCATCAACAAAATTATTGCCTTTTGGGATCTCAGCATAAGCCAATAACTGCTTTTAAACATTGCAAATTAGTTTTGTTGGCATTAAATATTACATATACTGACCTCCATCTTGAAAGTGATTATTTATTGGTTCAATCCACTTTATTGAGATGTTTGAAAAGAAATAAATGCTGATTTACGTTTAAAAAAAATCACAATATCTGATACCTATGTAAATGTAATTGAGCTGCTTCCTGTGATACAAGGTTTGATTCCCCCAGCATTCATTTGCCTGCTGTGTGACCTTGAGCAAGTCACTTTTCCAAACAGATCTTTGTGGCAATTGCGAATTTGGGCTAGGATCCTCAATGTTCGCCTGAACTGTAAGACTAGTAACTACCTATGAACCTAAGATAATTCCATGATTCCAGTTGTATCCTATATTCTGTAATAATCTATTTATTTTAATGCTTTATATAAATATGTTAATATTATTTTAAATGCTTTCAAATAAAACTTTGAGTTACTTCATTGAACCATTGGATATTTTCTGTATTTCCAATTATTATATTCATAGGATATTTTCTATTAAGCAATTATGTGAAAAGTAAAGCTGGAAAACAATGGATTTATATTTTGGTTAAACTAGTTAAAATTCTGATACAATAGGTATGGATAATATAATTTCAAATCTCAAATACAGTAATGAATATTAGTTAGATATTCAGCATATTAGAAATTTATCAAATCAAAAATAGAGTGTTCCAATTTCAGAAAAATATGTACTTAGTCTGTTACTATGTACTTACAATACTCTTAACCATGTAAATTTATTTATTTATTTATTTCCAGTTTGGTGACCGGGGAGGTTCATTGGGCTCAGGAAGCCCGTTTTCAGTGGAGGCCCGGGGAGAAAAGCTCCACGTTACACAGTTAGTTACAGAGAATATTACAGTGAAATTATTGCAAGGCATACTTTAGACAGGTACAATTAAGAAGAAGAAAGCAACTACAATTTCATTTTAGCATGAGAAACTGGCAATAGCATTTAACATACAAAGCACAGTTTGTTATTTACCGAGAGTACAAATTGTATCAGGTCAACTGGTCAACTAGAGTTCAGAGTTAGCCAGGGGAGTAAGGGGGGAAGGAGTGGTTAGGAGGACTGAGGGGGAGAGCACAGTTGCATTTCCTAGTTGAGAAGTGATGGAATGTAGCTGAGCTTTAAAATTTTCAAAGTTTTTGCAGGTCCTTAGGGAAGTAGGGAGAGAATTCCACTTTTTAGCTGAGGAAAATGATAGGAGATGCTGACCTGCAGGGCGGTTGGGTTTGTGGACAGAGATTAGGTTTTGGTGAGTAGATCTGAGAGTTCTACAAGGAGTATAAGGTTGGAGGATGTTAGATAATGCAGGACATCTAGTTGGTTAAAATAATAATTTGTGGGCTGTGATGAGTTGGTGGTAATCTAAATAGTTGGGGAGCTCAAGCCAATTTAGCAAATGAAGGGAAGCACAATGGTGAGAGGAGGCTTTGGCCTTGGTAGCAAATTTGGAAATCTTATTTTAACAGACATCCAGTTTGGAGGTAAGAGTAGCGGATAAATTAATTAGTAGGGGAGCACCATATAGTAGTGAGGGGAGCAGATAGGTAGTGGCTAGAGTTAGTCTAGGGGAGGGAGAGAGGAAGTGGCTGTTTCTGTATAGTAAGCCAGGTAGCCAAGTTTTATATGGGTTTTCTTAATGCATTGCTGGATGTGAGTATCAACTTTTATGTGTTCATCGATAGTAACACCGAGGAGTTTAGCGAAGGGAACGACTTCTATAGTAGAATTATTTAGGCTAGTGATTTGGAATGATGTTTTGTCAATGTGGGGAGCTTTTGAGGGAGAGAATAGAAGTATTTTCGATTTGCTAGCATTTAGAGAGAGGTGATTTTGGAGCATCCAGTTTTCAGTGGAGGAGAAAGCAGTTTGGGTGACTGTTTGGGGTTCAGAAAGGTTTGAGGCACAACAAATTAAAGTAGAATCATCAGCGTATTGCACAATTTTGGTGTTGGATAAGGCTTTATGGAAGTTGTTAATAAAGATGTTGAATAGCACTGGGCCAAGTATGGATCCTTGGGGTACTCCAGTGGGGGTAGGAAGGAAGGTAGAGGTGCCTTTGTTCCATTTTACAGCCTGAGACCTGTCGGAAAGATAGCTAGAGAACCAGGATAAGGTACTGAGGGAGAGATTAAGATTAGAAAGATGGTTTAGGAGATGGGAGTGGGAGATGGTATCGAATGCTTTGGATAAATCCAGTAGAAATGTAAAAACTATTTTTCTGGAGTCACGGGCGAGGTTTACAGTGTGTAGGAAGGAGAGAAGAGCAGTGATGGTACTGTGGCCAGGTTGGAAGCCGTGTTGGGTAGGAGTGAATAGTTGATGTTTGGTTAGGAATGGCATAAGCTGAAGATGGATACATTTTTCAAGGAGTTTAGAGATTGGAGAGAGGATAGCTATAGGGCAGAAATTTGAAGTACTATTATTTTTGCCTCCTTTATGGAGAGGTATAATAAAGGTGGAACGCCATAATTTTGGAACGTATGATTCCAGCATGGATCGATTGATCAGGATACTGATGGGGAGAGCGATACCATCTGTGGCTGTTTTTAGGAAGGTGGATGGGATGTTCTCAGGGGCATTGGAGCAAGGTTTTAGGTTAGAGAGTAGCTTCTTTATGTGAGAGGTTGAGATGGATTTAAGTTCAAAATTAGGAGGAGGAGGAGCAGGGGATGAGGAGGATTGGGTTGTTTGAGGGGGAAGGATATTCTGGGGGAAGGACTTGGTTAGTTCTGCTATAGAGTTGGTAAAGAAGGAATTGAACAGAGAGGCTATTTCATGGTCAGATTTGCTGGTATCTGGGCAGGGGATGATTTTAATACCTGGGTTGAGAAGGGAATTAATTGAGTTCCAGAATAGTTTGGGGTTTTTTTGGATTATTTAACTGAAGTTTGGTATAGTAAGACTTTTTGTGTCTATTTATTTGTTTTTAACAAGATTGCATAGTTGTTTGTATCTAAGTATAATTTCAGGTTGTTTGTGTTGGAGGTATGTTTTCCAGGTTTTGTCTCTTTGTAGCATAAGTTTTTTGGTGTCTTTGGTTAGCCAAGTGGCAGTCTTGGCTTTTACTCTTTTTGTTCTTATTGGAGCTAGGGAGTTCAGGATATCTAAAAAGGTTGAATTGAAAAACTCAACAGCTTGGTCTAGAGGAAGGGTTTGTAGGGGATTCCAGTTTGTTTGTCTTAGGGAGTCAGAGAAAGTTATTGGGTTAAAGTTTGTGAGGTTTCAAGTCTGAATAAACTGGTGTAATTGAGGAGAAGACAGGGTAGCTCGATGGGTGAAGGATGGTAAATGGTCTCCTAATGGGTCAGGTATGACACTGGAATTTATGACTTTGTCTGGATGGGATACTAGGATCCAGTCTAGTATGGAACCAAAGTTTGTTTTATTAGGCCTGGTAATGGAGTTAGTTAGTTGGGTGTAATTAGATTGATGGATAAGGAGGAGTAAGGGTTGTTGATTTTATTCCAGTCGATGTTTACATCTCCAGGTATATAGGTCTCTAGCTTGATATTGGAGGAGGCCCAGGATAGGATTTCCTCAAGAGTACTGATGTTATTTCCAGGGGGATGTAGAGGGAAATTATGCAGATTCTTTTGTGGTTGTTTACTTTTAGTAGGCCTATTACTAGTTCTGCATTGTTGAATGGAGAGATGAGGTTGGGATATGGGGTGATGGATAGCTGGTTGGAGTAGATTAAGGCTACACCACCACCTTTTCTATTAATGCGGTCACATCTGAGGTATTGGTATCTGGGGGAGGAATTCAGGGTTGCTAATGTGAGGTTTTAACCACGTTTCAGAGATGGCTGCAATGTCGGGCAAGTTGTGATTTAACCAAGCATGAAAGTGGGTTACTTTATTTTTTAGGCTTTGGGCATTAATGGTGAGGAATTTTAGGTATTTAAAATTGGACTTATTAATGATGACAGGGGGAGTAAGGGTAGGTGTGAAATTTGGTCCTGGGTTAGGGTGTATGTCCCCAGATAAGCAGAGGTAGTTGAGGAAGGGTAGAAGTAGTTTTGGATTGTTAGATAGTCGAGAATAGTAGTGTATTAGTTTAGGCTTGCAGTATTTAATAGAGAGTGGAAGAAGCTTTATTCTGAAAAAGTGGAGTGGAAGAGATTGAAGTAAAGAGGAGGATATCTTATGAACGTTTGCTTTTGAGATAAGAGGAAGAGGGTAGAGAGAGAGGGGGGTTCTGATAGGAAGGAAGGGTGAAGATGGCTGTAGGTGTAGGAGGTGGCAAGGTATAAAGGGAGTAGGAACAGGATACAGATAGATGGGATGAGAATGATTGTATGGGGAGGCATGCTAGATGATTTCTGTGAAGATTTAGTAGGGAGGAGGGTGAAGGAAAACTTTTAGTGGGTGGGGAGGAGTGGTAGTGATTGGCAGGTGCAGGAAGGAAGGGGAGGAGTAGATGAGTGGAGGGGATTGGTTGGTGGAGAAGGGGAGGGATTTACAGCAGACATAAATGTAGGAGCAGTGGGGGTTGGTGGGAATTGGGGGTAAGGTAGAGGAGCAGAGTGAACCTGCAGGGCAAACGGAGTGGGAAGAGACAAGGAAGAGGAAGAGAAGCAGCAGAAGTGTATCAGTGAAGCAGAGAGGAGTTCCGGGGTATTAAGGCACGGGGTAGGGACTATGTAAGAGAAACTAAGGGGCAAGCTGAGGGTTGCTAGGATAGGGGGAACAGTTTCAAACTATTGATCTGTTCAGAAATTGTAGAGTAAAAAGTAGGGGTGGACAGTGCCACCTAGTGGCCAAACAGTTAAGTACAAGGGAAAGACCACAGGAACTCAAGAGAGAGAGGGGGGGGGTCTTGTAAATAAGAGGGGAAAAATTAATTCTGTGGTAGGCTGCTAGCTATATCTCACTGGGTAGGTAGACAACAGGGTAGAAAGGGGGTAGAGCTATAGTTTACTATAGGGTACATACACTTGTTTTTAGTCCTTGGGAGGGATTACAGTAACACAGCAGTAATTCCTCAGTGTTTTCCAAATCTCAGTGGTGGGAAACCAGGGTTCCAAGCAGTGTACTGGGAGGCACCTGGGATGGTGCAGGTGCAGCGGGAGTGAAACTTGTTTTTATTCCTTGGGAGGGATTACAGCAACACAGCAGTAATTCCTCAGTTCCTCATCTAAGCCTCATATCTAAATTGTATCTATTCAAATTATATAGACATACTTTCAAAAAACAGCTTTAATTCCAGTGTATTTTTGCATTTTATGTAAAAGTTGTTCATTCTAATCTTAGACCCCAAAACAAAACCAAATTACATTAAAGTCCCTTTCTAGAACTACCTCTTCAATATATAAGATTATTTAGCCATACATTTATTCACAGGGCATTTCCCTCCCTGTGTAAGAGTGAAAAAATTATTATGTTAAGCCATACAGTATGTTGGAGAGACAATAAAGTGTTGAAAGCAGGTTAGGTACACATTTTTGCTTGTAAGGCAAATAAAATGTTTGACGAGATTTAGAATATCTCTCTAAGGGCTTATGGCCAAGATAACATTTGACTGACTAAATATATGGTTTGTTTAATGACCAATTCCAGTTTGGGTAAATGTAGAATAAGGACATTATTTGTGGTGTATATTAGCTGTTACTAAGCAGGTAACTACAGATAATTTTAAACTTTGAAGCTTTCTCCTTTTGAGTTTTATAACTTTTTTGTCCCAGCCCCCTTTTAAAATGACTCACATTAATGCCAAAAGACAGCTGGCGACCTTTATTAATGCAACCAAATTATTAACTTTATTCACATAAAATAACAAATAACTGAAGTCTTCGCATTCTTCCCAGCAACCTCAGGACAGCATACCCACTCACTCTGACCAAAACCTTAAACGGGCAGTGCAGCTGCTCAACCCTTTAAAATAAGCAGCATCCAAATAAGCTCACTTATTATTATCAGGCAGCGTCCAGCAACTCACTTTATCCCCAAACTCAATGCCATAAATACCATCACCAAGAGGGGGAACAGAAGAGGACAATCCTGTCCCTCTTCTCCGCCTAATAACTCCCACTTAAATGTCAGTAAATCAAGTAATCCAAAAGGAAAAAAGGGAGAGAGGGTCACCAACTCACTCCTAAGTGTGACACCACTTCTACTGCTACCATAATATGATAACCAAGACCATCTCCAAAGCTACCTCACTTCCCCTAACTCCCCAAACCAATTAACCCATTAATGTCCAAAGCCCAATTACCTGACTTAACACTATACACAAACCACCCTCTCCATATACAACCCCCCCTCAAAAGAGGGTCCTGGGCAAATTATTTTAAATCTATAAGAACAAGTTCATGTAGTGACACAAAAAGGTAAAAATTAAGCACCCTTTTTCATCTAAGTTAGGTCATCTTTTAGATAAAAAATAATGGTAACTCTGAAAATGGATAAATGTTTAATTGGGTTGGCTCCTGTTCTTTCATTTGATAATGAATTGTTTAAATAGTCTAAGCTTTATCTAGTTTACTAATATTAAGTCTTCTTGGGTAAGTAAAGCTATTAAATGTGTATCTGTACATAGTTTCTCATTTTTTTTTCATAATTTCCTAATTTTATTGATGTCTTTTGATATCTTCCCTGTCTTAATAATAGTTTATTTAATTATTACATTTTGTAATTTCTTACTTTACGTGTAGTTAGATCCATCTTCAATCCCACTCATAACATCTATAGACTGACTCCTATATCTCTGTGATTGCTTGTCATCACATTATGTACATGTAGTTACTGAATATCTTATGCCTTTTTTGCTGTCTATGGATTGTAATTCAGGCATAATGTATGTACTTAATGCAGTGCAACTCTTTTATGTACTTTTTGGTGTTATGTTTGCCAGTTTATGAATTAAACATACTGTCCATATGCTACCTATGGCATCCTGTAGTAGCTTTAAAGGCAAAACTAAATTTAATGTAATATAATATAATATAATATAATATAATATAATATAATATAATATAATATAATATAATGTAATGTAATATAATATTTTACATATGTATATGTGTGTGTGTGTGTGTGTGTGTGTGTGTGTGTGTGTGTGTGTGTGTCTATACATATATATATATATATATATATATATAGAGAGAGAGAGAGAGAGAGAGAGATACATATATTATATGTAGTATGGAAAGCTACATAGAACACCCAATTTCCTCCCAATCCTATTTCTGAAAAAATTCAGAACTCTGCTATATCTTAGAATCCATAATATAAGCTGGACATCTGTATAGTACAAAATTGTTATCTGAGCTTTTTTTTCAATCACCCATTGAGACATTTTTTTAATATCGTCTTCCATCTGCTTCTGCCTGGTTCATGTTTGAAAAGGATATGTAGACCAACTGGATTTCTAGATTAAAATGCATTAGAATAGATATATCTCTCTGGTGTCAATGACCTGAGACATACCTCCTTGGACTACATGAAAAGAGACATTGAGGAGCTCTCTGATTATGTAGCCCAGGCAGGTATGACCCTGACCTTGAGCAGTATCCTACCTTCACCTAGAATGATGCCACAATACAGTGATAAGATGATCAGCTTTAATAATTGGCTTAAATTCTGGTGTCATTCAAAGGGGATCCAATGTCTGTCTGCCTGGGATGACATGCTGGACAAGCCACGCTGCTTCGCAAGGGACGGCTTGCACCTGTCACCCCTAGGCTTCCGGATATTGGCAAAGGCTCTTGCCACCCCATAGTGCCTTTTTAGGCAAGGCTCAAATTCTAAACCTACCACTCTAGAACACAAAAAGTAAAAACTAAGGGTAATGCTGCTCAATGCCAGAAGTCTCAATCTCAAGATGCACGCACTCGAGGCCCTTCTCAGTATGGAGAACATCGATGTCTGTGCTGTGACAGAAACCTGGTTCAAGGCTCCTGAGAGCACCCCAGCACTAGCAGGTTTCACCTCATATCATGCGTTCCGGCCCCAAAATCCGGACAACACCAAGAAAGGAGGGGGGGTGTCCATATTCATAAAGGACACCCGCACCTCAAAGTTGGTGGCAACGCACGATGCATCGGAGACCATCCAGGTGCAATTAACCATAGGCAAGACTGCTCTGCAATTTGTAGCATGTTACAGGCCACCCTCTCAAACTCAGGAACCTCACATGGCCTTCCTGAAAACAATGGAGGGGATAAATGTATCTCCAAACACCATCATACTAGGTGACTTCAACTACCCTAATATAGACTGGGAACACTACTCAAGCCCAAACACTCTAGCCCAAAGGTTCCTGGAGTTCATAAACTGAAATGCCATGGAACAACTAGTCACCATCCCCACAAGAGGAGAAAACATACTTGATCTCATCATCACGAACATGGGATCACAATGTTCAACACCGGAAGTATACCCCTCACTGGTGAGATCAGATCATAAACTAATCTCGCTGGAGGTCCTCATCCCGCCCCCACCTGAAACAATAAAGACCACAGTGAAAAACTTCTCAAAAGCCGACTTCACACTTCTAAAAACTAGTGTGGTCTCCTTTAAGGCCCCTGAGCCAGTGGTAAACATTACTCAAACCGCTGAATCACTTACAAATGCCTTCTACCAGCACCTACAGGACTGCATGGATCAGGCAATCCCAAACAAAACTAAGACTCTTTGTACCAAAGGCAAGAGTCCAGTCTGGTGGACCCCAGCCATAAACAAGCTCTACAACAAAAGGAGGAAGCTACTACAAGATAGAGCAAAATCCTTGAAAGGTAAGACACCCTTGATCATTATAAGTAAAAACTAAGAGCTCTCATAAAATCATCCAAGGCAAATTTTGAGAGAAAAATCGCCAAGGATTCAAAAGACAATCATAAGGCCTTCTTTAGCTATGTTAAAAACCTAGGAGGAAACTCCCAGATATGCTCAGAATTAGTTCAAAATGATGTGAAGATTACTGAACCTACACACATTGCCAACATACTGGCTGACAGGTTCAGTGCAAACTTCTCCCCGCCCTGCCCCCCAAAAGGAGAGATATCTATACCAGAGGATTGTAGCCCCCCCAAACATCTCCAACGCCCAGGTGAGAACTGCTCTCTCCAAAGCAAAAAACACAGCATACATGGGACCGGATGGTGTCCCCGGCTGTGTGCTCCATGAACTCAATGAGGAATTAAACCCGCAGTTAGGACAGCTGTTTAATCTTAGCCTCACCTCAGGATACGTACCCAAGGAGTGGCGTACGGCAACTGTGGTCCCACTTCACAAGGGCGGTGCCTCCACCGACCCTGGAAATTACCGTCCCATTAGCTTGACAAGCCTTATCTGCAAAGCCATGGAGAGGATCATAATGGAACTCATAAATAAAGACATAGGGAACTTGCAGAGTTTGGATCCAACCCAGTTTGGCTTTGTCAAAGGCAGATCATGCCTTTTAAACTTGGTTGACTTTTCGAGACAGTCACCAAGGCCATTGATGAGGAAAGGCAGTCCATACAGCCTACCTTGACCTGGCAAAGGCCTTCGACACAATACCCCACTCAGGTATCATCAAAAAACTCATCAGCTTGAATGTAAACCTATACATCACAAGATGGGTTGCAAACTGGCTAAGTGACAGAACCCACAGGGTCAGAGTTGCTGGAGCCATGTCAGACTCAAAGCCTGTCACAAGTGGTGTCCCACAGGGCTCAGTCCTGGGTCCACTCTTGTTCGGCATCTACTTTTCTGAAGTACAAGCAAACACAGGAGGGTTATGGCTGACAAAGTTTGCAGATGACTGCAAACTGGGCCATAGTCGAAAACACATCTGACACAGATATCCTTCAGAAGGGCCTCACAGAAACAGATAACTGGTGCCAGAGCCATGGCCTAAAGTTAAATGCCAAGAAATGCATAGTCATACCCTTCGGGAAAAACAAGGTTACCCCTAGCTACCATATAGGTGGCAACCCACTGAGCACAGAAGAAGTCATCAGGGATCTGGGGACCCAGGTTGACAGTAGCCTTCGCTTTGACACTCATGTTGCTAAAGTAGTTAGGAAAACCTTCTACATTGCCCACCTGATCATGAAGGGATTCACATCTAGATCAAGGGAGGTCATCGCCCCTGTACTCATCACTCATTAGACCTATGATTGAGTACAATGCCCCATTCGGAATGTATCTGACCAGACACCTGCAGCAGCTGGAAAGGCCCCAAAAGTTCCTCACCAAAAGGATAAAGGGTCTCAAAAATATGTCTTATGCTGCCCAACTGAAAGAACTCCAGCTCTATTCAGTCTCATACCGCTTGCTCAGAGGTGACCTGTGCCTGACATATAAGGCCATGTCAAACCCTGATTTGATGAATATGCTTCACCTCAAAAATCTAGATCCCTCAGAACCACAAGGGCGGAGACTTAAACCTTGACACGGTTATTAATAGAACATGCTGGAGGGACAGATTCATCACCCAGAGACTCCCTATGCTGTGGAACAAAATCCCGGTACATGTGAGGCAGAGCACCTCGCTGGCCTTGTTCAAGAGGAATCTTGACCAATGGATGGGGGATCGCAGATATACCCCAGGGATTACTTCAGTGTCACTGCTTGACAGAGGCACAGCAAAATAATAGGCATAGTTTTATTCAAACTAAAGGGGTGGCGAAAGCCAAATAACTATGGGCTAGGCTTATAAATGCCCTTGGGCAGATAGCCTAGTATGAACCTATGAACCTATGAACCTAAGGCATAGGAGATGTG